>NC_054387.1:132222095-132467095 GCF_017654675.1 Xenopus laevis | reverse complement strand
CATATATATAGTATGTCAGCTGATAAAATGTATATACTTACATTCTGTGTATCTATACATTTTTGTTTGGGGGGAGGCTCTTTGACTTCTGCCTGGACTTCAGAGTTCATGTTGGAATTACTGCTGAGTAATTTTATGGAGGGTCCCTCAGTGACTGTGCTAAGTATAAATAAATCTCTTCTGTTTGCATACCTCTCAAATGTCCCATTTTTAGATGGACAGTCCCTCTTTTGACAGCTCAACCCGCAGTCCCGCATTTGTACTGGAAATTCCCGATATTCTCTGCACTGTACAGCCACAAAAATAAACAGTTTCTAACTTAATTGGCTTTTGGCAGAGAGCCCAGAACAGCCACAGCTGCAGATAAGATACTTTTGTAACAATTTCAAGATAAGTAATTGTAATAATATAAGATAACAGGTCCCTTGGGAAAAGTTAGATTCACAATTCACCTTCGTTAGCAAAACTGACAACTGAAAAAACACAAATCTGTTCACATTTTCATAACCTGACAAATTTTGTAAAATGAACATGATAATTAGGAGGGGTAGCCATAAAATGGGCGTGGTCAAAAAAAATAGACACCCTACGCACAACTTTTTTTGTTTCCAAAAGGTTGGGAGGTATGTGTGCTAGTTTAATCACTCTACAGATGATCTAGAGCGCTTCTCAATACAAATGGCAATGCTAAAAACGGTTTTGTTGGTACCATCTTTCTCATTTAAAAGAGTGACATATTAATTGTACACCTACCAAATAAATGCCCTTTCTTTTCTGCATATCTGATATTTCGTTAGGGTACTTGGCCTCTATATTGTTCTCAGCATTTGGTCAGGACTGGGACAGCCCAATATATAGTGAGTGTCTATGGCATCTTACAGCAGCCCCTTTGGCATTTGCCAGAATCCACAGATTGCCAGTCCCATACCTCCTAACATTTTGGAAGTAAAAAGAGGGACAAAAAATTTTTTCCCGCACGTAGCGCAGCAATTTTTTGACCACACCCCTTTCTGTGGCCACACCCCCTAATTACCATGTTTATTTTACTAAATTTGGCAGGTTATGAAAGTTTATCTAAACTGTGTTTTTGTGTCTCAAAATTGTTACAAAGTATCTTATTTGCACCTGTTAGCTGTTCTGGGCTCTCTGCTAAAAGCCAATTAAGTGAGAAACTTTGTTTCTTTTTCTGGCTGTTCAGTGCAGAGAAAAGAGGGACTTTCCAGTACAAATGAGGGACTGCGGGTTGAGCTGTCAAAAGAGGGACTGTCCCTCTGAAAAAGGGACAGTTGGGAGGTATGCAGTCCAGGCCTTATCAATATTACAGCATAATAATGTTCATTATGGAAGTGAAATCCCTTACCTTCATACAGACAGTGTTCCCTTCCCAAACTGCTGTTGGCGGCTCAGTAAAGCAAGTGTGGGTAGGGGGGTCTGTCTGGTTATTTATAGGGACAGATTTAGTTCGGGGCAGGACAATGGTGGAATCATTTCTGGGAAGTATTTTCCTGGAGACTGCTTTATTTTGTTTCACTTTCACTTTCCATGACTGAAATAGTGTTGGACGTTCTTTCCATGTCCATATTCTGCAAATATTCTCATTTCCTTTTCTAACAGCTGCAACCTCAGACGACTAAACTCCGAAAGCTAAAAACACACACCTGTTTTATTCTAAATGTGTGTTTCTTTTAGAATCTGTGTAACAGTATAGATATAGTAAGGATTAAACAGCTCATTTATTTGGGCTCCAGCAGTGGATTCGATACATAGAGATTTGTGCAGAAAGAGCAAAGAAATCAAGCAATAATTGTAGCCATGTCCACTAAGGCTAATGCCACATGGGGATGAACATCACCAGCTGAAATACACAGGCTGAAAATCTGACCATTACATTTGTATTGGTCTCCTGTCCTGCCTGTACCCGGGATTCATTGTGTTGGACCGTGAGAATTTGCATTCTGGCACTGAAATGCAAACTAACTTTTTGGCACCAATATCTGCTGCATCTGACTACACCCGGGCCTACACAATGGATCCAGATGCAGGCAAGGTAGGAGGCTAATGCCAACATAGGGACTGCTTCTCGGCCTACTTATTTCAGCATGGCATTAGCCTAAAAGACAAAGTGTGCAACCAAAATTGAAGGAAAATCGAGAAATAACCGCTTATTATCTCACATAATCAATCATGTGACATCTTCTCTTGTCTGCAAGATTTTCCCCCTTAAGAGTAAGTCCAAGTACAGCCATGAGGGGATTCATTTGCTGGGGGGAACAACTCTATCCCATCTTCTTGTGCCTTTACTGGGAATTACACCTAGAGGGGAAAGCTGAAGTCCCAGTAAAGCTGCTCATCAACTGGTTAAACTGGAGGGGGAACATTGAACCAACCAAAAAACCCTTGGATGTTGCTCCCAGTGCCTTTAAAGCGGGATTTTACTTTTCAATTCCAGGCTTGGATGCACATTTTGTTTGCATAATGTGGAGATGTGAATGGTGCTGCTTTATTCTGTTTGTAATATGTACTCAAATCTGTCACACTGGTTTTAATGCAAGCGTTCACATGGACTGACAGACCTATACTGGCTGAATGTTATAATTCCTGTTACTTTTCCACCTAATGCACTTTTACTTTTTTTACTCTAAATCTGTCAGCACCTGCGATCCATGCATTTAATTAATTAGTTTGTGTTAATGCCTTACTTGTATTTTGTGTTACATTTAACTGTGTAAGGCAAATACTACAGTGTACACACACGTACAAGAAATGTAATGCATTTGTGTTAGCTATATTGTGGTGAAGAATTTTAAAATGCAGCTTAATTGCAAGTGCAGCTTTAAAGTTAAACATTTTACTATACCTGTGATGCAGCCGTGTGTGATGGTTTGCACCTCTTAAGAGGCAGGTGAGCGGCACTTCCTGGAATTTAAAGGGAATGCTGCAGTGCATGGTGGGAGTTCTGACTCCTATAAAAGGCTGCAGTAATGTGAAAGCACAGGGTGGTTATTTGTAAAGTACAAGTTTGAAGGGCTGGTTATCAGAAGAGGTGCTGTATGATGTTAAAGGAGACATTTTGTGTTAGAAAAATAACACTGTACTAGTATTATTCTCATTTAGATATAGAAGAATTGTGCTTAAAAAAAGTAGTGTTTCAGGCTGATTTATTGAATATTTCTGCAAAAACCCTAATAATCCCTCCCTTCTCTTCCACTTGCTGCTCCCTGAATTCCCAGGCTGTGCACTCAGCTCACTGCACTGTAGGACAGGAACCAATCAGCAGCTAGCAGGACCTGATAGGGAACTGAAGCCTGTCTGTGCTTGTGTGACTGCAGGGCTGTGATTGGCTGTCCCCCTCCTACTGTGCTTCTGGCAGGGACCGTTAGGACACGCCCACCCCTCATTTGAAACACAGACAGGGACCAGAGAACATCTATAGGGAGCTCCAATAAAGGGGCTATTTTTAGAGATAATATTAATGTTTAGCCCCATGTAAAAGCAACACCATATATTACTTATAATTGCCTACAAAATTAGGTTTTTTTTCATATTTCCTATGTTTTCCAGTTTTTTTTTAGGTTTTTTATATTACAAATTCTGCTTTGCAAATCTCTGAACTGTGTTAAATAAGAGACTTTTTTTATGGAGGTCTGTAAAAGATTTTTTTTCATCAGATAAAACCTTTTGAGAAAATGTCCCCATGCCTCACACATAAAACCATGAGTATTACCAAACAAAGCCTCTCCAGATAGGGGACCCCTGCCAATCACAGTCCTTATGTGGCACCTCCAGGAACTTTATTTCATTCTTGTGTTGATCCCCAACTATTTTTACATTTGAATGTAACTCATGAGTAATAAAGGATGGGGACCCCTTCTCTAGCCTATCCAATCCCCTTGCAGTTGTGGCAGGAATAGAACTAAGAGGCTCACTACAAAAACAGCTCCCTCATTACATTCTAGATGACTATAATGACAGTAGAAATGTCCTTTCCTGATACTCTTATATTAATGCCATGCTGTGTGTTTATTTGTGACTGACTAATACCTTTAAAGGAGACATATAGGATAAATAAATTAAAAAAAAAACTAATTGTGTAGGCAATTATAAGTAATATATGATGTTGCTTTTACATGGGGCTAAAAATTAATATTATCTTTAAAAATAGCCCCTTTATTGGAGCTCCCTATAGATGTTCTCTGGTCCCTGTCTGTGTTTCAAATGAGGGGTGGGCGTGTCCTAACGGTCCCTGCCAGAAGCACAGTAGGAGGGGGACAGCCAATCACAGCCCTGCAGTCACACAAGCACAGACAGGCTTCAGTTCCCTATCAGGTCCTGCTAGCTGCTGATTGGTTCCTGGTCTACAGTGCAGATACTACACTATATAATCTTTTCTGTTTTCCCCGTCCTCATGAAACTTTGTTTCTGGAGGAACACTGTCCCTCTCTAACCTGTAGTGCGGAGGTGCCTGTGTTTCCCGAGGCTGAATATTGGGATCATATTTCTATTGGCTCTAAGTAGAAATGGGCCCAGTTTGTATGGGATCAGGGGCCCCAGTAAGTGGGCGTGTCTGTGCCGCTGATTCTCATTCTATTGGCTGCTGCATATATTGCCCAGAGCAGCTCCTGGGAAGTCACTCCCGCTCCCGGAAAGGCTCCGCTTCATTTCTCTCCCTGACATTTGTGCCAATTGTTGGGGATCAATAGAAATCCTTCCCCCAGAGAAATAAGGGAGCCCCGGGTATAATATGGGCAGGTGAGTGAGAGAAGGGAGTGTGGGGGTCGGAGACCCAGGCAAGTAACACAGTACAGGGGGAGTTTGGCTGCAGCACTCAGGGAGGGGTCAGTTATTGGCTGTACATGTGGTGATACAAGAGTTGTGTTAGGGATGAGCGGGACACTATAGAAGCAGAACTATAGAACATACACAATCATGTATCCAATGTAAAGCAGCCAATCAGCACTCACCTATTTATCTCTCCACTTGGGAAATGCAGTCCTGCATTTTTGGCGCAAAGTATTTGGCCGTGGGTTCGGGCTTGGAGGTTTTCCTGCATTACCCTTATTGGCCTGCGCCTTGTCACTCATTCCTGAGGGCGTGTAAATTCCCTGGCTCCATTTTGGGCAGAAGAATACTTTGGCGCACTTGAAGAGGAGGCGGGTGCTGATGCCACGTCACTGCTGCCATTTCTGAGAGAAAACTTTATTGGAGACAGAGTGATGCTATTGTTTCTGATCTGGACTATGGCTCTGACTGGATCCAGTGTGCGGATTGCTAATCTGTTTGCCCTATCACCCTGCGGCTGTGGGTGCAACCCTTCCCCAAGATGGCGGATATCGGTTGGGATGGATGGTAGGATGAAGATGTCCCAGCTGGGACTATTCCTTTTTAACTGTGTGACCCCCCTTGGTCATAGATCTTGTGGAAAGGACCCTGATGATGGGATCCCATCCTGACATTTCTATAGCTTCTCTATGGACTATGGGATGCCTAGAGTGCAGCTTTATCTGTTGATTGAAGGACTGTGGACTGTTGAAATAGTGGGTTCTAATTAAGGACTATTGAGCCCTACCACAATTCTTCTACCTTTATCTACTCTGAAGTCCTGATCCTGAAGTGTGTGTCCACTGTAACCATGCTCATATCACTAGCTGTGGTTTGCCTAGCCCAAATTAGTGTTACACATCCCTCAGTTCTTTCTGTGCTAGGGTGAGGGTATTTGCATAGAAATGCCCACCTCCTACTTCAGAGCGAGTAGGATATGCAGTTCAGTGTGCACCAGGACTCACAGAGGTGGATCTGTGTAGTTACACCATTGGACAGAGGCAACAAAGAGGGGTCCTCCTCTACCCAAGTCGGCCCCAGACCTGGTCTGAATGGTGCTTTATGCCTTCTTTATTAATAGCTAAGCTGCTTTTTTCTCCCAGAAAATGTGGCACCCCAAAACAGAGGATAAAAACCTACAACAATCTGGGACCTCTAAGGAGGGCCTATAGTATTATTGTTATACTGGTTTATTCATAAAGCATCAGAATATCCTTCAGATAAGGACAATGTGCATCAAGCAGTGGCGGAACTACCGGGGGGAGCAGGGGGTGCGAGCGGACCAGGGCCCGCACCCCCTTAGGGCCCCCCGGCAGCCCGATCACCAGTGAATGCCGTCGTGTACAGGGGGGGAGGGGCTGCGCGTCATGCACCAGGGCCCGCCCCCCTCTAGTTACGGCACTGGCATCAAGGGGAGATTACAAACAGTAACTTATAGTGAAACAAACCAACATGAAGTCAAGAAGAATAATAACACTGAGAATTTTTGATCAGATGGATCTACACAGCTATGAGATTTTTGGTGGGACTCCCAACACCCTTTGCGAATATAGGATACTGTGCTGGAGATATTATTCCACACTCCGTTTTGTAGCACATAGTAAATGACCCCTTTTGTCCACTTTTTGCAGTTTTCCCCCTGCCCTGCACATGACCACTTGTATTTCTTCTCTTTCATTTGCTCCACAAGATATTTAGTTGTCTGTCACAAACTTCCAGTTCTGAACAGTTTCTTTTTGCCCTTAATATTTATCCATAAAGAGTATTGTCTAACACCTTTCAATCATGGCCATTCGAATCAGTAGTCTCCACTCTAGATCAGTAGGAGCAGTCACGTCCTCCTTCTCCCTTAACTTAACAGGGTGAAGTCCAGAAATCATTTCATTACGTACAAAGGAGAACTTTCATGGAATAAGTGATTTTACTGAAAGTTAACGGCGTACTCATTGGCCATTTCAGATGTGAATTCACCGGCATGTCTGGATTTTTTAATGGGTTTTTTTTTTTGGAGTGTGGCTAAAAGGTGGGCATAGGTGAAATTTCAGCACCATGCATAACTGGACATTAACTATGTCCCTCTTTCTAGTTTCCTAATGTTGGCAGGTACGTGGTTGGAAGTTACTGCAATTGACTGATGGATTTTTAGTGAAACATTACTGTTACTATTAATGTGAAGCATTTAATATAATGACATTTTTAACTTGGAGGAAAACAAAACACATATCCTCCATGCATGGAATGATTCCTCCACACAGACCCACATACAAATATCCATCAACTACCTAAGGTCTGTTACAGCAGAGTATTATTATTAATTAGGGTTCAAATAAACTCTGGAGAACCACAGCAAATTCAGTGTATCTTTATTTTTTCACACAACATGTTTCAGATATAGATATCCTTCATTAGGTGCTTGTTACAATGTGATATCCATCAACTACCTAAGGCCTGTTACAGCAGGGTATTATTATTAATTAGGGAGTTACAGCAGGGTATTATTATTAATTAGGGAGTTACAGCAGGGTATTATTATTAATTAGGGAGTTACAGCAGGGTATTATTATTAATTAGGGAGTTACAGCAGGGTTTTATTATTAATTAGGGAGTTACAGCAGAGTATTATTATTAATTATGGAGTTACAGCAAGGTATTATTATTAATTATGGAGTTACAGCAGGGTATTATTATTAATTAGGGAGTTACAGCAGGGTATTATTATTAATTATGGAGTTACAGCAGGGTATTATTATTAATTATGGAGTTACAGCAGGGTATTATTATTAATTATGGAGTTACAGCAGAGTATTATTATTAATTATGGAGTTACAGCAGGGTATTATTATTAATTATGGAGTTACAGCAGGGTATTATTATTAATTAGGGAGTTACAGCAGGGTATTATTATTAATTATGGAGTTACAGCAGGGTATTATTATTAATTATGGAGTTACAGCAGGGTATTATTATTAATTATGGAGTTACAGCAGGGTATTATTATTAATTATGGAGTTACAGCAGAATATTATTATTAATTATGGAGTTATTGCAGGGTATTATTATTAATTATGGAGTTACAGCAGGGTATTATTATTAATTATGGAGTTACAGCAGGGTATTATTATTAATTATGGAGTTATAGCAGGGTATTATTATTAATTATGGAGTTACAGCAGGGTATTATTATTAATTATGGAGTTACAGCAGAGTATTATTATTAATTATGGAGTTACAGCAGGGTATTATTATTAATTATGGAGTTACAGCAGGGTATTATTATTAATTAGGGAGTTACAGCAGGGTATTATTATTAATTTAGGGAGTTACAGCAGGGTATTATTATTAATTATGGAGTTACAGCAGGGTATTATTATTAATTAGAGTTACAGCAGGGGTATTATTATTAATTATGGAGTTACAGCAGGGTATTATTATTAATTAGGGAGTTACAGCAGGGTATTATTATTAATTATGGAGTTACAGCAGGGTATTATTATTAATTATGGAGTTACAGCAGGGTATTATTATTAATTATGGAGTTACAGCAGGGTATTATTATTAATTATGGAGTTACAGCAGGGTATTATTATTAATTATGGAGTTACAGCAGGGTATTATTATTAATTAGGGAGTTACAGCAGGGTATTATTATTAATTATGGAGTTACAGCAGGGTATTATTATTAATTATGGAGTTACAGCAGGGTATTATTATTAATTAGGGAGTTACAGCAGGGTATTATTATTAATAGGAGTTACAGCAGGGTATTATTATTAATTATGGAGTTACAGCAGGGTATTATTATTAATTATGGAGTTACAGCAGGGTATTATTATTAATTATGGAGTTACAGCAGGGTATTATTATTAATTATGGAGTTATTGCAGGGTATTATTATTAATTATGGAGTTACAGCAGGGTATTATTATTAATTATGGAGTTATTGCAGGGTATTATTAATTAGGGAGTTATCACAGGGTAAATTGCAATTCCTCATTGCACATAAGACGCCCACGACTATTCTGACACGCGTCTAAATTATTCTGACGCCCATTGGCTTTAATGCATTTGTACAAAATAGACGCGCGTCAAAATTGACATGGGCGTCATATTTCGTGTTTCGGTGAAGCGAAATGGGACAAATTCGCCCATTACCATTCATTCAAATTTGCAACAGTTTTGACGATTATTCTGACGTGCGTCTAAATTATTCTGACACCCATTGGCTTTAATGCATTTGGACAAAATAGGCATGCGTCAAAATTGTTGCGGGCGTCATAATTTGCGTTTCGCATTTTGGCTAAGCGATACAGGACAAATTCGCCCATCGATATTCATTCAAATTCATTTGAGGTAATTCGAGTTCATTAGAGTTCATTCGAATTCATTTGAGGTTACTTGAGTTCATTTGAGTTCCTTTGAGTTGTGAGTTCATTAGAGTTCATTTGAATTTATTCATCATTACATCATCTCCCACAATGAGATTAACTGGTAAAATGATTATGTAATTATGATGTCATCACAGTCTATGCAGCTCTAGAGCTCACAGACCATTATGACATCATAGAGCTCACAGACCATTATGACATCATAGAGCACACAGACCATTATGACATCATATTGGTCTGTGCAGCTTTAGAGCACACAAGCCAATCCAGAGTCAGATTTGATTTGTCAAGTCAGAGAGCTGTTAGCTTGCTAACAGAAACAACTTTATTGGACTTTTGAGACTACATATTAGACAATATGTTTCGTCTTATAAAGAACTGTTTACTATGGAGAAAAAACGTAAGGATACAGACATATTTTTTTGGAATGCTAAATAATTTGGAAGGCTTGTAAAAGCTATTTCAGTTTTGCAAAGGAAATCTTGTTTGTGCTCTCGAATATCAAAATAATTATGTCATGTAACAAAATTATTATCATTAATTAGGGAGTTACTGCAGGGTATCATTATTAATTAGGGAGTTATTGCAGGGTATTATTATGAATTAGAGAGTAACAGCAGGGTATTAGTATTAATTAGGGAGTTATTGAAGGGTAAAAGTTCATTAGAGTTCATTCGAATTCATTTGAGGTTACTTGAGTTCATTTGAGTTCCTTTGAGTTGTGAGTTCATTAGCGTTCAAATCACATTTTTTCAGTTCTAATAAACTTCGGGTGAATAGGCTGTATCCAAAAATTTTAATAAAATTAGAGTCAACATTTAAAAAAAAAAAAAAAATACTTTTTTCAAAGTCCACCAAATGACTCCAAATTGGTTCTAGGAGGTCCCCCATAGGCTAAAACAGATATTCAGCAGGTTTAGATGGTGAATAGTCGAAGTTGAAGTTTTAAAGAGACAAACCATGATCATTTTCTAAATTCTAATTTTGAATTTTTTAAAAAACTCGAATTGAATTTGAACTATTCCCTAGTCGATTACACTAAAAAAAACCTCAAAATTCGAATTTAGAAATTCAATTTTTCAATTTGACCCTTTTACATGAAAGAAGCTTTTTCAATAAGAATTTTTGTTTCATACACTGTGCACAGGTGTAAAATGTATTCTAAAAGGAACGATAGTTTGGATTGTTTGCATATTTTTCTTGCAAGGGTCGAATTTCAAATTCATGAGTTTTTTACAACTCCCCTAAAAAAATTTTTTTAAAAAAATCAAATTTTTTAAACTCGGATGAATGTGATCGACACCAAAACTGGCGTCAAATTTGAATTTGATTTGAGTGTTAAAATCTCAATTCGAGTTTTTTCTCTGAAAAAAACTTGAATGTCAGGAAGGCTGCAAACATCACCAAACTGATCCCTGGGCCTCTCCCATTGACTTATACAGTAATTCGGCAGGTTTTAGGTGGCGAATAGTCGAATTTGAGTTCTTAAAGGATAAATCTCAAAAATCTAATTTGATCCATTCAAACTTGGATAACTTCCTTTTGGCCATAAAAAATTCAAAAAGTATTTGAATTCAAAATTTTAATTAGACCCTTGATAAATCTGCCCCAGAGTCTGCAGATAAATATTTGCAGTTTGCAATTGTACCATATTTAAAAAGCTCTTAGGGATATTCTCAGTGAAATAAAAATGTGCACTTCTGTTTGCACATTAACTGCACCTCTCTTATCCTGCTTTATACATATAACCATGCCCTGAGCTAAACATGTTCACTGTGCGAATCATTCTGCACTGCACAAAGTTTATAAATGAGCCCCAGTATGTTTTTCCTGACTGGAGATACTGTTTAGAGATGTGTAATATAAACACTGTGCAGTGGGTACATCCAAGTAAGGAATAGAATCATCTCAAATGTACAAAAACTGATTAGTTATTACACATTATTGGTCTTCAGGAAAAGAGATAATCCTGAAATAGTCATTAAAGGTGGAGGTTGTGCTTAAAGGACCAGTAACACCAAAATAGAAAGTGTTTTATATGCTTTTTATACACTATCCTATTACATCACACTGTACAAACTGTGTGTTTATCTAAGAAACATGTATATTTTATATAAATAAGCTGCTCTGTAGCTGCTGGGGCAGCCATTGAAGTTGATTATGACAATAAAGCAGTGACATTTAGGGTAATAAAAAGGAGAAAAATGCTATTCATGGCCCTTCACATAACTTTGGAATGAAAACCTTGCTCATGCAAAATAGAACGATTGTTGTAGGTGTGGAAGGAACAGATTCTAAATAAGGAAAAACAATCTTTTTGACAATACTAGTCCTGAAACATGTTATCAAGAATATGGTTCTAGAGCAAACATTGGCACCTGCATTTATATTATATGTTAGGTACAAGACTCACAATGTCCTGCCATCTGCCACTCATTTTCAGAAATGTTTATGTAGGTCAGTTCTCCTAAATAGTAGGATGGGACTTATTACATTATCTATTCTTCTCTGGTATTTGCATTGTTAGATATTAGTAGAACATTAGGTATAGCTATAATTTCTGCAATTAACACTCATTTTTGTCTTCTTTTACAGAACAAATTAGAAGAACACAAAAAAATACAAAGTACAGAGAGAAAGAAAAATACTGTCACATTCGAGATGACTGCAGGCGGTGGAAAGCCACAGGTAGGAAAACAGACACCGGTAAGAAAAACTTTCTCATTAGGAAATATGCTCATCAAAAAGAGAAAGATGATGAGAGCCATTAGAAAAATCTGCTGCAGGGAAAGAGAAAACGGTGAGCAGAATACAGAAAGCTGTGAAAAAAATAGGAGCAATGAAGAGAAAAACCCTAAAAGCAGTGAGTATTCTGAGCATGAAAATGAAAACAATGAAAGCAGTGAGGATTCTAAGAATAAAAACACTGAAAGCAGTGAGTATTCTGATGAAAACAATGAAAGCAGTGAGTATTCTGATGAAAACAATGAAAGCAGTGAGTATTCTGATGAAAACAATGAAAGCAGTGAGGATTCTGAGAATAAAAACACTGAAAGTAGTGAGGATTCTGATGAAAACAATGAAAGCAGTGAGTATTCTGAGGATCAAAATGAAAACACTGAAAGCAGTGAGGATTCTGATGAAAACAATGAAAGCAGTGAGTATTCTGAGGATCAAAATGAAAACACTGAAAGTAGTGAGGATTCTGAGGATGAAAACACTGAAAGCAGTGAGGATTCTGAGGATGAAACGGAAAACACTGAAGCAGTGAGGATACTAATGATGAAAAGGAAAGCACTGAAAGCAGTGAGAAGACTAAGGATGAAAATGAAACCACTGAAAGGAGTAAGTATACTAAGGTTGATAAGGAAACCACTGAAAGCAGTGAGAAGACTAAGGATGAAAAAGAATACACTGAAAGTAGTAGGGATACTATGGATGAAAAGGAAAACACTGAAGTCAGTGAGGATACTAAGGATGAAAAGGAAAACACTGAAAGCATTGAGAAAACGGATGAAAAGGAAAACACAAAGCAATGAGGATACTAAGTATGAAAAGAAAAACACTGAAAGCAGTGAGAAAACTGAGGATAAGGTAAACACAGAAAGAAGTGATACAACGGAAAAAACCCCACAAACTGAAGAGATAACAATGAGATTTGAAGAGAATCTCTGCAGCAATTATGAAATTCCCATGAGAGATAAAGAAGAACACACAGAAAGCAGTGAGGATTCGGAGGATGAAATATTCATAGAATGCAGTGAGGATTTGAATTATGAAAACCACATAGAAAGCAGTGAGGATTCGGAGGATGAAATATTCATAGAATGCAGTGAGGATTTGAATTATGAAAAACACATAGAATGCAGTGAGGATTCGGCGGATGAAAAACACAGAAAGCAGTGAGGATTCGGCGGATGAAAACCACATAGAAAGCAGTGAGGATTCGGAGGATGAACCACTTTGTGCTTTTCTCAGTTACTTAAAGTTTGCTTATATAGGATTGTCTGCTGATAAAAATGTGAGAATGAAATAAAACTGTTAAAGCTCAATACATTGTGTCTTTCTTAATTACGTGATGCTTGATTTAAAGATACCAATTCTGTTGTGTGCTGCACAGTAGGCAATGCAGCCATTTACATGGGTCTCTCAGACAATTGCTACAGGGCCATTGTTTTAAGTTGGCTTGATACATGACAATAAAATCATATGAAATTCAGTACAGAGGGGGGAACTTCAATGCCCACAGATATTCATGTATTCTAGATGTCAGTAGGTTTGTTGATCAGGCAGATTTGAAAACATCATCTGCCAATTCAGCATCTGCCAGTGTATGATCTCCTGAAAGACAAGGAAATGAAGAGGCTTCAGAGTTGCTGCTGTTTAATCATTTGGGCTGACAGTCTAATTCACTGATCTCAGCAAGGTGTGCAATTCAGTAACACTGTGCAACCTTATCACATAAACACAATTTTCTGGTTTCTGACTATTTGGATCCCTGTCTGTGCCTGAAGTTGGATTACAGTTGATACCTGTCAAGGAGCCGGGAGCTCCCTCCAGGGAGGTAGTCAGGATCGAGGAGGAAGCCCTCTTGAGGGAGCAAGGTCGCGGTGTCCAAAGGGTTAATCAAAGGAGTAGTCGGAATCCAGGCAAGAGTTCACAGGCAGGCAGATATCAGCAAAGTTCAAAGTCCAGGCAAAGGGTCAGGATATAAATCAGGAACAAGATTTAGTAATATAAAGTCACAGGGAATCCAGGATACACACAGGAAATGTTTCCTATACTTGGGCGCCATTCTGGCATCTAGGTAGCGTTTTTATTTTCAAATTTGGCGCCATAGTGACGTCATTGGCGTCCTTGCGCTGACGTCATCGCGCTGACGTCATCGCGCCGACGTCATCGCGCCGGCGCCACTACCCACGTGGCGGCCATGGCCGCCGCCATTTTGGGAGCGACGCTGGCAGGGGAGGACGCGCCGCCCGGAGCTCCAGGAACTGCTCCGGGCGGCGATCGTGACAATACCATACCATTGGACTTTAGCCCATTTCTCCTATTTGGGAACAAACCAAACTTGAACTGCTCCAATTGTGCTGATACAACATGACGTAACTACTGAGCTTAGAAACACTTGCTGCTTACTAACAGGCAGCTGAACAGATAGTATAGATAGAACCCGTGGGACTCCAGTTGAACTTGCTTTAGTTGCTCCTGAGCAGCTATATTTAAGAATAATGGAAGAGCTACTTACAATGCACTTCCCTGGTCCCTTGTCTCATAAGCAGATAATTTAGCCTTAAAGGGGAAGGAAACCTAGTCGGCGCAAACCCCCCACCCCCCCCTCCCGTTGCCCAACCTCCCTCCTCCCCCCTGGCCTACCCGTCCCACTGGGCAAATGCCCCTAACTTGTTACTTACCCTTCTGCGCAGGTCCAGTCCAGGGAGTTCACAGACGACATCTTCTTCCACGCGATCTTCTTCCTGCTGTGAACGGCATTTTTCGCCGGTACGGATCTACTGCGCATGCGCCAAAAGTCACGTGCATGCGCAGTAGATCGTACCGGCGAAATGATCCTACTGCGCATGCGCCGGTCAAAGCAGGAAGAAGATCGCGTGGAAGAAGATGTCGTCTGTGAACTCCCTGGACTGGACCTGCGCAGAAGGGTAAGTAACAAGTTAGGGGCATGTGCCCAGCGGGACGGGTAGGCCAGGGGGGAGGAGGGAGGGTGGGCAACAAACGGTGTTTGCGTCGACTAGGTTTCCTTCCCCTTTAAGAGTGCTTCCACAACCTCCCGAATTTTGTATTTTGTTCATTTGTATTTTAGTAAAAATCTTTAAAAAACAAGACAGGTATTTTGTTAGTAAAAGGGCAATACAATGAGTCATATTGATACAAGGAAAAATAGTGAAGGGAATCCGTGCAAAATCATTGCACTTTTCCCTGTAAGGGCAGAGAGCCTGTGTGTGTGATGTAAGCTGTTACCTAGCAACCAGCTATTCAGTGCAACAGGAAGTGACACAGCAGCTAGTGAGTGGCTGGCAGGAAAAGGAAGTCACAGAGACTGGCAAAAGAAGAGAGCCTGGCATAGAGAGCCGCATGGTGGACAGAGAAGGAAGCAAGAGAGCTGCTGGTGGGACCAGAGAGCTGAGAGGCTGCACCACAAGTATTCATTTGGATCAGGCTGCACAGGGAAGCCACATACTGTGCCTGGAGAGACAGAGAGTGTGAGAGGAATACAGACTGGAGGAACAACCAGCAGGAGATTCCTATCTGAGCATCCAAAGCAGTCGGTAATCGCACTGAATGTGCTGGATTCACCTAAACAGAGCTCTGAAGTATCGAAAGAGGATTCTGAGTATCCTGTTTAAAGGGACAGTACCCTAAAGAGCGCTGAAGATAAACAGGCTGTGTATTAAAGGACATTAAAGGACTTTACCTTTTTCCTTAGTTAGCTAGACAGATTGCGCTAGCAAGTTAGTTAGTGAGGCCCTATTGCCACCGGTTAGGAGTCCTGCCTGTATTAGGTGCCCATTTATTTTAGATAAACTGTTATTTAGTTTAACCAATAGAGTGTGTGTTATTACTGTATTCCTAGTGGGGCCAACCGTAGGTCATTTCCCAGCTGCCCCAAGTCATGTGACTTGTGCTCTGATAAACTTCAGTCACTCTTTACTGCTGTACAGCAAGTTAGAGTGATATCACCCCCCCTCCCTTCCCCCCCCAGCAGCCAAACAAAAGAACAATGGGAAGGTAGCCAGATAGCAGCTCCCTAACACAAGATAACAGCTGCCTGGTAGATCTAAGAACAACACTCAATAGTAAAAACCCATGTCCCACTGAGACACATTCAGTTACATTGAGAAGGAAAAACAGCAGCCTGCCAGAAAGCATTTCTCTCCTAAAGTGCAGGCACAAGTCACATGACCAGGGGCAGCTGGGAAATTGACAAAATGTCTAGTCCCATGTCAGATTTCAAAATTGAATATAAAAAAATTGAATATAAAATTGAGAAATGGATTTCAGTGCAGAATTCTGCTGGAGTAGAACTATTAACTGATTCATTTTGAAAAAAACACGTTTTCTGATGACAGGATCCCTTTAAGGCTGTTGAGAGCCTGTTCCTTTGTTATCAGGAGCCATGTTTCAGGCAGTTCAGCTGGTTTTGCCTTATATTTTTCTGAAAATTCCTTATGGAACTGTTTAAAAATATATTTCCAGTTTTCTGAGGCTGTGATGCTGGGGTCAGGTTGAATGGCCTAATCTGGGTAGAATGTGCGGTATTCTTTGTATGGGTGGGACACTGCTTCCCACAGCCAAACACTCTCTTAAACAGCTCATCCTCTGGTTTCAGTGGGAGTTTGGCAAGGTCTGATTCTATATGTAGGAGAGCTGTGTCTCTCTGTATTGATTCTGTGTAAGGAGGGGGAGGACATACCTCCCAACATTTTGGAAGTAAAAAGAGGGACAAAAAATTTTTTCCCGCACGTAGCGCAGCAATTTTTTTGACCACACCCCTTTCTGTGGCCACACCCCCTAATTACCATGTTTGTTTTACAAAATTTGGCAGGTTATGAAAGTTTGAAAATACTTCTCCTTATCTAAACTGTGTTTTTGTGTCTCAAAATTGTTACAAAGTATCTTATTTGCACCTGTTAGCTGTTCTGGGGTCTCTGGTAAAAGCCAATTAAGTGAGAGACTTTATTTCTTTTTCTGGCTGTTCAGTGCATAGAAAAGAGGGACTTTCCAGTACAAATGAGGGACTGCGGGTTGAGCTGTCAAAAGAGGGACTGTCCCTCCGAAAAAGGGACAGTTGGGAGGTATGGGGGAGGAGTCCCAACAGGAAAGGAAGAGGGAGAGAGAAAGTGCTTCTGGGAAGAAGGAAGTGCTACTGGGATAGAGGGGGGTTGTGGGTGCACTTCTAAGGCCATATAAAAATATATATAAATACAATAATCCCCTGTCTAAAAAAAGAAAAACAGGGTTTTTTGTTACAAAGTTATGATCATAAAATTGGTAAGCCGCCATACCACGTCAAGGTAAACCCCATACGGCGGTCCCTAAACTGTTTACCTGTGATCAAAATTTAAAACCTTGGTTTCAATCTGGACTAGATCCTCCCCCACCACCTGCATATGCGGCTTTTGTAGGGGAGACTGGCCAGACCAACGCCCATTTAAAAAAAAAAAAAAAAATGTGATTGTGAAGAGACTATAATGAAGGCAAAGTAAAGTTGTATATATAAGTGCACACTTGTGTGTGTATGTGTGTGAGTATAAGTATAAGTACAGGTGTGAGTATAGATTTAGAGGGAGATGAAAAAGGAAAAGCTAAATGTGGAGTGTAATAGGTGTAATGTAATTACCTTGATGTGGTATGGCGGCTTACCAATTTTATGATCATAACTTTGTAACAAAAAACCGTGTTTTTCTTTTTTTAGACAGGGGATGATTGTATTTAAATATTTTTTTATATGGCCTTAGGAGTGCACCCACAACCCCCCTCTTGCTACTGGGATAGAGACTACAAGTACAGTGTACATACTCCCAGTGTTTGTGTGTGGGAAACTTAATATGGAACCCCAGTGGCAGAAAAGCGCACTCTCTTTAGGGTGTGGAAGGCAAGGGGGTCCTTGTCAGGGCTCTGAAGAACAAAGCGCGCTCTTCTCAGGGCACGGAAAGCCAAAGGGAGTCCTTCTCAGGACTTTGAAGCAACTGCCACATAAGTGGGGATTCCCTTCAGCAGTTCAGAGATCAATAGGTGCATTTATTCAGTGAAGTTGCTGGCTGGTAGGCTGCCTGTATCACTGAAATTTAAAGGTCTAGTGTCCTGCCAAATAAATCCATCAACCGTACCACTGTGTATGTGTATTGAGCATCAGAGAACTTCCCAGGGAGGGTTATTACAGTTCAGCCTGTCCTGACCTTGGGTGAATGCACGTCATATTAAAGTGAACCTGCTCTCCCATATAGCGGAGGCACAGGACTCCTATAGCGACACATGCAAATAAATGTGACATAGATCTCATCCAGTAGCAGAAAAGTGCTATATATATACATGATGATTCAATTTCCAATCTGACTTGTTTCTCCGCGTCCATGAGAAATAACTCAATATATTTGGAAAACTGCTGGATAACTGCTTTGTTTTGAAAAATAACAACTTCCATTACATTTTGGGAAATAACCAGTTTGCTCTTTAACATTTCACCAAATCTTTCTAAAAAATCTGAAACGGTGGAAATGGCCAGTGTATCTGGATTATTAAGGACTGCCCTGATATCATTACAGATACGAGAGAGAAGATCGGTTTGTAAAGTTTCTAGAATTTGTGAATTAGTATAAGTATCTAATATGTACTGTTTTATCCATGATTTCACAAACTGCTCATAGGAATTAACGTAAGTTACAAACTGAGAATGACATTTCTACTTGAACCAGGTTTTCTTCTATAAATCCTTTACTTTCTGTCAAAGTGTGGGGTCTCCATCTCTTGACAATGTCTCTCATAGCCCAGAGCATAAAAGTGTATTCTGGACCATCACCAGCAGGGAGCAGCAGTGGGACAGCAAACTGACACATGGACATTTTTGACAAGATATTCTGCTGTAAAAACATATCTGAGCAATGCAAGAGAACACACAGAATGTCTAAAGGATTGATGAATTAGAGTTCTCTTTGCTATACAAATCCAAATATTGAGATATTTCCTCTTCTGTGCTATCAGCTTCTGACCCTGAACTTGTACAAATATCTTGTCCAGAGCCATCAGTTTCCTTAGGAGAGCCCAGAGAAGATCTTGTACAGTCTGGGGGGTAACTTCATTTATATTCTCCTGCCCAATGTTCTTTTTTCTACAATTAAAGAAAAAAACATAAATATTTTCCAGCTCATGTGTACCTTAAAAATGTATATACTGTAGGATAAGTGAAATTCCCCCTCATATTATAGGCAATAATGAATAATATATGATACTGGTTTTATTTTGGGCCAAAATTTATATTATCACTAAAAATGGACCCTTTATTGGAACTCCCTATAGATCTGCTAAGTTGCTGTCCCTGTTTCAAATGAGGGGTGGGCGTGTCCCTACCAGAAGCACAGTAGGAGGGGGACAGCCAATCACAGCCCTGCAGTCACACAAGCACAGACAGGCTTCAGTTCCCTATCAGGTCCTGCTAGCTGCTGATTGGTTCCTGTCCTACAGTGCAGTGAGCTGAGTGCACAGCCTGGGAATTCAGGGAGCAGCAAGTGGAAGAGAAGGGAGGGATTATTAGGGTTTTTGCAGAAATATTCAATAAAACAGCCTGAAACACTACTTTTCAAGAGAAATTCTTCTATATCTAAATGAGTATAACGCACTGATACATCCTTATTTTTTATACAGAATGTCTCCTTTAAAATCTTCACCCAACCACACAGTCGTGCTGCCTAGATATTCGACTCCCATCTGTCTTTTACAGCCCATATACAAACCCTTGCAGAATCCTAGATCTTTTATTTTTGCAACATTGCTATACATACCCTTACCTCTTAGAAACAACCTAATCCTTATCAGTCTCTTATCATTTCCCGCCTTCACTACTGCAACTTTCTCTTTGCAGGCTTTCCAATATACCATCTTTAATAATTATAGGTTCTCAATGCTGTTGCTAGCCTCATCCATCTTAAATGACTTATATTACTGATCCTAAGCTGCTGCTTTCCTATCCAAATCTCTTCACTGGCTCCTCTTGAATTAAATTCAAAATACTGACATTCATATTGAAGTCCCTTAGCCAAGGATCCCCTTCCTTCATCTCAACTCTGGTTTCAAAATACACTCCTTCATCCTCCCTAATCTCTGTTTCTGATCTTCATCTCCCTTCTCCTCTCATGAATGTCTTCTATTCCTGATTGTAAGACTTCTCCTAGAAAGTATATAATGCCCTGTAATTGATTAGACGTCAACTTCAAATAATTTCCAATAGTCTTCATCATTCTTATGTGTCAACTGTTTCCTCATCCTAAAGATAATAATCTCTTGGAAGCATAGAATTCTAATTATATTCTATAAACCTTGCTTGTTTAATGATCATTAGCTATAAGTTATAGTAAAGTACTGTGTAACCTGCATGTGCTACATAAATAAGGGATGATCATGATAGGTAGTGATGGGCGAATTTGCGCCATTTCGCTTGGCGAAAAATTTGCCCGTTTTTTTTACACCGGCACCCGTTTTTTCGGAAAAAAAATTGATGCAGGCGAATTTTTTCCGCGAATTTTCGCGGGCGTTTTGCGAATTTATTCGCTGGCGGCGAATCGCGCAAATTCACAGCGAATTCAGGCCTGGCGAATAAATTCGCCCATCACTAATGATAGGAGTTCAGTAGGGTCGAATCTGGTTATTGTGGCAGTTAGTCCATCAAATGGGTACTCCAGCTTCCTGTTTCTTCCCAAAATTAGGCACAGTTTAGAAGAATGCTTCAGATCATTTCTCTACTAAATGATAAACCTATTTCTTAGTGATCCCAAACATTTAAACACTACTTTATCAGCAAGGACCCTTTCTCAAGTGGTCTTTGCGGTGTGACCAAATTAAGAAGATGAGCCCACTTGATAAAAGTTAAGGGAATCGCTGGGAAAGTTGCATAGGATTTATATGGTAAATGTTACAGAGGGCCAACATCTACTGGAAACATTACCTTCCTCATCTAACCCATATAATGGACCAGTCTTGCATTTATGTCCATCAGCTCCCCCTAAATCCTCTGCTGATGCTGGGCCGTGCACCTCTTTAGATATATCTGAAAGCTCAATGTGAGTATGAGATAATATCCAACACATACAGTAAGTAGCACACTCACTATCTGTCCTGGTGATTGAAACAGAATATGCCCATGTGATACTAATATGAATAGGGCCAAAAACTTAGTAAATGGGTCTTATATGTATTTGTTTGGGAAGATCAGAATGGAGTCTTTGGTTTGTGTGGGGTAAAAACTAGTAACTGATTCCTGTCCATTCACTTTGTAAATAGTTCAGTTTCAGCCCACTGAGCATGTGAGTGTCACAGACACTTTCCAAGATGGCGACCCCCTGTGACAAGTTTGAAGTCCTGGATCATTGCTGCTATTGACAAGCTGAAACTTTAGCCTCGTACAATAAGATCATTATAAAAATGGCATTTTTAGCCACATTTAGTGATGGGCGAATTTGGGTCGCTTCGTAGAAAAATGTGCGAAATTCGCGAAAGTGCAATAAATCACAAAACGGCACCAGTGTCTTGTTTTTGACATCGGCATTCATTTTTTTTGATGCCGGCATCAGGTTTTTTTTTTTTACGCCGGCGTCGAATCGCGCCTGGCGAATAAATTCGGCCATCACTAGCCACATTCATTTTTAGGGTTTAGTTCTCCTCTAGGAATGTGGATCTGATCTATGAAGTAAATTTCTGTTTTACCTTTTACTGAAATGTTGATATTTGTATGTGAACTTTTTTCTACTATACAATTGCATTATACTAGATTATTATACCAGAGTGCTGGGTCTTTTTGAATGTTTTATATGATAGACCACAAAAAGTTGTGGTTGACCTTGTGCACCAACATTTTTGGGAGTGCTGCACATTTCTGATATATTATTTATACAGTATATAGAGATTTGGGATGCACTGAATCCAGGATTCGGTTCGGGATTTGTCCAGGATTTGGCTGAATCCTTCTGCCCAGCCGATCCGAATCCGAATTTGCATATGCAAATTCGGGGTGGGGAGGGAAACTGTGTGACTTTTTGTCACAAAACAAGGAAGTAATTGTTTTTCCCCTTCCCACCCTCTAATTAGCATATGCAAATTAGGGTTCGGATTTGGTTCAGTATTCGGCCGAATCTTTCATAGAGGATTCGGGGGTTCGGCCAATACAAGAGTTTTACAATATTGCCACTGCATATTAATGTTATAGAGACAAATTTAATTTCAATAAAATGTTCAAAAAGAACTATTTCTTTAGAAACCTCCATCGAAAGCACATCATGTATTGTGTATTATGTAGATAATGCTGCTGGTTATGTTGTGACTGTTCGACAAGACAGTGGGATTTTCACGTGTTCCTCTTTCATGGATTATGAAATATCCTGCAGTGTTCATGGTTTTTATTCCTTCTACATCTTCAACAAGAAGTCCGTTTGTATTTAATGATGGGAATGTTTAACAAAGCAGCAGTTTAATGATAGGGGCAACATTCTAGTGGGCAAATCAACACATTCAAAATGAATTCTACCAATTTTATTCTCCATAGTCCATAGTTAAGCACATGCACACAAATTTTTCGGAATTTAGTAAACCCAGAGGATGGAAAAGTCTGAATCTGAAAATCCAGCATCTCAGACCTGTCGAGGTTGCATATAAGTCAATGGGAGAAGTCCCAATTATTTTTTGATGTGTGCTGGGTTTTTGGCAACACCCCGAAGGTTTGGGTGAAAAATCCGAAAAAATTTTGAAAATTGTATGAAAGATCTGACAAAATCATGAAAATTTGATTTTTTCCCGCAAACAAAATTTTCGGGAAAGTGTATTAATAAATTAGCCCAAAAAACCCTTGCGGATTTGGTCGGAGTTTTTTTCAGAAAATATTGAGATAAATTCAGACTTTGATAAATAACCCCCTTAATATAGAGATTTCATACAAAATACTGCTGATAGAGGTGAAGAGGGCCATGCCCAAATCTTAATTGATCTCTGCTTCAAGAAATAAACCTCAGCTCTTCCATAAAGATGTAAATGTTGAAAGGCTCAGGCTGGATGAATTCCCTTCTAACAACTGCTGACCTCAAAACAGTTAGAAGGTGAGGTGCTAATCCCACAGAGGCTGC
Source organism: Xenopus laevis (assembly GCF_017654675.1). NCBI lineage: Eukaryota > Metazoa > Chordata > Amphibia > Anura > Pipidae > Xenopus > Xenopus laevis. The sequence goes on along the minus strand of NC_054387.1, from coordinate 132,444,048 downwards.
CCATTAAAGTCTCCAATACAGATAATACTCAAAAATAGCAACTCTGCCTGAGAAAAATCTCAATTTTATTGAGCAGAAAGTTACATAGTTAGCCCTATGCGTTTTGACTATCAGCGGAAAAATATATACAAAAATGCAGAAAGATCCTTGTGTCTAAAAGGGTTTTATACCTTAACCTTCTGAGCTTATGTTCTCACACTGAATGATGTAACTCATATAAAACCTGTTTAGACATAAGGATCTTTCGGCCTCTTTGTATATATTTTCCCCCTGATGAAGACCACTTTATGGTCAAAACGCATATGGCTTATTATGTAATTTTATGCTCAATAAAATTGAGATTTTTCTCATGCAGAGTTGCTATTTTTGAGTAGTTTCTGTATTGGAGACTTTAATGGGCAGCATTATTGGTGGGATTAGCACCTCACCTTCTAACTGTTTTCAGGAATACCACAATGTCTGAGAGCAGTGCAAATATCTTTGTTGGAAAAAGGGGACACTGTGACTGAGCTGTAGACAGTGGAAATCATCTTTCCTCCCAACACAACAGGGTCCAGATGAGAGAAAGGGTGTGCAATCCACCTTTTCTATTTATGAGTATTATCTATATTGGAGATTGCACACTCTGCATGAGAAAAATCAAATTTTTTTGCCTTTTCGTATATATTTTTTTCCCTGATGAAGACCGCTTTATGGTCGAAATGCGTAGGGCTTATTATGTAACTTTGTGCTCAATAAAATGTTGATCTTTCTCCTGCAAAGTGTGCAATGCACCTTTTCTATTTTTGAATTGTGGTATTCCTGGCAAGAAGCAATGAAGCGTGGGTAAAATATGGCAAATTGCACCCATTTTGGTGACTTTATGACATTGGGTACTACTGTAATAATAAAGACATGCATGAATATTGACTTTTACGTTTCCTGTGAGCAGTGCTGTGTCCATTCGTTCATATCAGCGGGCAATTCTTATTAAGCTAATAAAACATTACAAGCTCTTTTGGGCAAATCCCCCATTACTTCTTTTATTGACTGTTGTTTTTGTATGTGTTTTCTTGTATTTTTAATGTATAAAACCATATATTGTACAACTCTGTGGAATACATTGGTGTAAATAATAAGAAATAACCATTTACTGGCACTTTACAGAGCTCATAGTTTGTATAATAAAACTGGATCAGTGGCCATTATGTTACAACATGGTTCTTTGTTATATTTTAAGTGACATATGTTTTCTTTAAACTATCAAGTGCATTTTCCATTGTTATTCTGTACCAGTCATCAGGTATATCAGCAGGCTCAGCATTATATTCCATTGCAAAGTCATTATGATACTTCACAAAAATATATTTCCAGTAGTTTGAGGTCCGGATTTTGGGATCAAGCATAAAGCTATTGCAATGGAAAGCATCAAACAAACATATATGAATACGCAGTTTGTCCCACTTCTCATTTCGGTATAAACCTTGAGGTCGATGGACAGATGCAAAGTGCTCATTATGGTCAGTACCTCCAGCCTCACAGGGGACTCCACAGAGGGGACACTGCTTCCCGCAGCCAAACAGTCTATCAAACAGCTCGTCCTCAGGCTTCAGAGTGAGTTTGGCAAGTACTGATTCTGTTGTAGAAGATTCAATCTCTGATCTGATCTGTTCCTCTGTTTCTTTGAGAAAAAAACCCATCTCCTTTGTGAACTGTCTGACATCTGTTTTGTTCTGGAAACTGACCAACTGCAACTCCATCTGAGAAATGACTAATTCACTCTTCATTGTCTCACAAAAGGTTTTCAAAAAGTCTGAGAGAGTGGGAATGTCTTCAAGCTTTTCAAAAATTGTCCTAATTTTTTTACAGATATCAGAAAGAATTTTTGTTTGCAACTCGCTTAGTCCTTTTGCATACGTTTTTAATATGTATTGTTTCACAAACCACTCGTAAGAATTAATGTAGGTGACATACTGAGAAAAGTTCTGATCTCTCAAGTACATGTGACTGAAAGAGACGGCGGCTGCTCAATTCTTTGGAATTTTGTTTGTACACAATATTATCTACAATATCCTTCCCCAGATGCTCATAAATCCGGTGGGTTATTGCCGGCTTCAGGCAGAGCTCACAGAACTGTTTGGCTCTACTTTGTGTTTCATCCTTTCCCTCATATATATTGTGAACTATTTCCCAATAATGAGATTTTAGTTTTTCCAGATAGCTCAGCGGATCATTTTCTTGGATAAATCTCTCGTGCATCATTTGGAAGCTTGAAGCTGCATTCCCAAAAATATGAAGTTTTAAATCCAACTCAAACTGATGGGTAATATGCAGTTTTTTTACATCTTCCTCGCTGAGCCTTTCATTGATCATATTGAGCAATTCTTGGCAATAAGTCTGATCATAGTCTCCTCCTGTATTAACCTTCTTTGTTACATATTTTAAACATTTTATTATTAAATAATAAGCTAGATTTTCTGTTTTAAAATTGATTTCTTTGGAATTCATTTCTATAAAACGTGCTAGAAAACTCCCTCCAACATGCTGACGTTTAATCTGGAATTCACTTTTGCCAAACCCATCTAATTGTTCTATACAGAGATATTTCGCCTGTAAAGAGTTCTCTTTGACGACCAAGTCACGCTTCAGCTCCAGTAGCATTTCTTTAGTGACGCTGCGTTTCTCTAAAAGATTCTTTGGTAGCTCAGCTATTGAACTTGCCCACATATTCTCAAATTCCTTTTCTATTTCCACATCCCCATAGTGACTTTTCCTTTCTCTGACCTGTTCTAGGAGAAATGAGACTTTTATCTGAATTGTTCTTTGACAACCATTCACTGTGTACATAATTTGATCTATACCTTTTTGGAGTATAATAATCTCATCAATCTTTGCTGTTGCAGAGCTTTGCAGTTTGCTCTGGAGGAATTGCACCCTTCTGGAGAAATCTGCTCTGTACTTTTCAATCAGATGAACATTATCAAATGTACTTTCAAGGTATTGTTTTAATGAATCTAGCATCATTTTCTCCTGTTTGCCAAGTAAACAAATCAAACTTTGCTTCAAATCTGTGCATCTGATTTTTGACTGAAGTTCGTCTGCTGACTGATTTTTGATTGTGTTCTTGGTGCTAATTAGCCAGGTATGAACCTGTTTGCGGAATTTCCATTCCCATTGGGAGTATTTCATTGTTAACTGATCATAGTCTTCAGCTTCCCGGCTGTTTCTGAAACTGATAATAAAATTCTCATGTTTCACAGAGTTCCACAAGCTTTTCATCCATTCGATAAATTGAATAATATGCTGTGATTCTGGAAGACTTTCTCTTTTCTCCATAAATTTGAATAAATATTTTTTTAGTTCATACACATTTTCACTGTAGCCTGAGTTTACGGAAGCCATGGGTGGGACACCGTACCAAAGCCCAGGAATGTACCAATTGTCTCTCTCAAGGTTATAGTACATGATATCACTAAACTTTGTGATCCCATTCTTACATTCCATGTTAGCAGCTGCTCTTGTCATCTCATCCAGCTGCTCCAAGAATTTGTTAACACTTCTCGTGTTCAATTCATGAGCTACAACATCACTCACATTCTGATGTACAAATTGGCAGTTGAGTTTCTTCATTATGTTATTCATTCTAAGACATGCATGAACCACAGTCTGCAGTGTATCTTTCATCTCTGTTGTATTATCCATGGTCATATTGATTATAGTGATATCACTGAGACCAACCACTAGAGTTGCCAACTCATTGTCATGTTCATAGCTGTCCTCCAGAGAAGCCAGTTCTGGAGCCTTGAAACCTTGTGTGTCAGTCACTATAATAAAGTCACAGCCCAGGTTCTGTTTCAGGTCCTCTTTCACTTTAATCAATGTCATGAAGGCTCCTCGTATGCATCGTCCACTGGCCACTGGAAGCTGCAAGCCAAACATGGTGTTCAGGAGGGTGGACTTCCCTGTGCTCTGCACTCCCAGCACAGAAATTACTCTCATTCTGCACTTTCCTCCTGTCTTCTTATTCAGCTCATGCAAAAGATCAGTGACCCACTGCAGGGGGATGTTGGAGGCATCACCATCTATCAGTTCCAATGGGAACCCATCCAGTAGCAGATCTGCAGCAACTCCTGGGAGATTACAGAATTTTGTCTTATCTGGTTTGAGTTTGCCTTGACTCACCATTGAACATTCTGCCTCATAAAACTGCCCCATTTCACGCAGAAAATGTTCAACTCCCAAAGAACTATCAGATATCTGCTGGTCTAACTGTTTCAACTTCTTTTGATTACTGTCTTTATTGTTATACATTTCCTTGTATTTTGCTTTCAACATGGAGAGATGATTTCTAGTCAATGTGTCAAGGTCAAATTTCATCCATTTCAGGAAATAATGTTTCTCTGCCTTTGACAAACATGTGATGGAAGAAATAAACTTACTCATAGAATCAGGTAGATCATGTTGGTTCTGCATCATGTGTAACTTGTTAAGTTCCTCTCTCAGATGAGATCGGTATTGTTCTGTATTTCTATCCCCTTGGTTTCTCATTCTGTGTAATTCCTTCTCTGTCTTGGTCACTTGCTTCCACAGATCCCCTTGTAGTTTCATTGTCTCTTTCTTATATTGTGCAACATCTTGTATCTCTTTAGTTATGTCTGTGGCACATTCTTTTGCTTTCTGACATTCCTGGGAATTTTCATCTACCTTGATGCCAAGTTTAGTGGCTGTTTTTGCTAAATCTTCCAGTTTTATTTTCTTATTGGATTCTTTCAAAAAATGTTTTATAATGGTTTGTAGATTTTTCAGTAGTTCTGCATCATTTGCTCTCTTCTCTTTTACAATTATATGTGATTTGTTAGCATTGAGAACATAGAATAACTTTTTGAATGATTCTGATGTTTCTTTACTGACACCTTTGCCACTTGGAGTAATGATGAAATAGAAGACGGTGTTGGATTTACTACACTTGGCTAATAGCTCACATTAATACTCTCAGCAAATACAAACACTGCTGATGAGACCTGGGTTAGGAAGCTGAATTGGGTCCAGTTAGACTCTATGTCTCCACGTAAATTAGTAACAGCAACAGGTTCTGGGAAAGTAACAGAAATATCTCTTCCAACAGGTAAATACCAGGAGATTTCCACTAGACCATTAGAGATTTCTCTACTAATGTTTCCACCCAACATATTGTCATGAATAAAGAAGTCCTGGTACTGCTGGGCTGGACTGAGCACTTGATTAAGGATTTTAGACTTAGATAATTTGCTTTGCCCCAGTCTCACAAAGGAGAGCAATGGCATTTCTACTTGAACTAGGTTTTCTTCTATAAATCCTTTATTCTCTGCCTGAGTGTGGGGTCTCCATCTCTTGGTAATGTCTCTCATAGCCCAGAGCATGAACGTACATTCTGGACCATCACCAGCAGGGAGAAGCAGTGGGACAGCAAATTGACACATGGACATTTTTGAAAAGATGTTTTGCTGTAAAAACATATCTGAGCAATGCAAGAGAACACACAAAATATCTAATGGATTGATGGATTTAGAGGTATTCTCTTTGCTATAAAAATCCAAATATTGAGATAGTTCCTCTTCTGTGCTATCAGCATCTGACCCTGAACTTGCAGAAACATCCTCAAGTTGAATTGTTCTTGCAGTCCTGTCCAGAGCCATCAGTTTCCTTAGGAGAGCCCAGGGAAGATCTTGTACAGTCTGGGGGGCAACTTCATTTATATTCTCCTGCCCAATGTCCAGGATGTCCCTCAGGCAGAGCTTAGACTCTTTAAAGAATTCTACTATTTTGTTCACGGTGTTTATTATTCCTGAGAAGATAAAAGTAAATTATTTATTATTATTTATATAATTATAATAGTGGATTGGAAATAAGTACTGCCTATATCAACATACTGTTATACAAGTGGTTTCTCTTGGTAATGAAATCAAACTGTAACCACTGCAGCCTGTGGCAGATTACCATAGGAATATCTGGATGGTTGTCCGGGGCCCATAGTTTAAAGGGGGCCAAGCATAAAGGCACGGTCACATGGAACATTGCCTCCTCTGTTCTCTGCCTGTAGTTTTTAATCAGGAGGAAAGAAGTGGATCCACTGTAATTAGCATCTCCCTGTAGCTGTATTGACAATCACAGATTCTGCCTGCATGTAGCTTCATGGATTTTAGGGCTGATCTTTACTTCTGCTCTGCGAAGTTACATGCAGGCCTGATATGGAGAGGGGTGCTGGGCAATAATATAATAAGAGACATATCTAATAAAATGTGAAAGGTTAAATCTGGCAAACTTCCACCAAAACCAAAAAGGTGGCATGACATTGTCAAGTATTGACTTGACAATGCCGAATATATGTGACTCTTCACCAGATATAATTACAATATACACTATGTTTTAACAACAGTGTTTTTGCCAGGTTTAAGCTGGTGACTGTAGAATCCTGACCCACACAAACACACAGAAGGTATAGTGTTTGGGGTTAGTAAGATACATAGATACATTAGGAGGTAGTGAAGTACATAGAGAGAGGTGCTAGAGGGACATGGTGTGGGTTGCAGTGACATAAGCAAAGATACATGAGATTAGCAGCCAGATACATAGATACAGAGGGGCATATTTACTAATTAAAGGGTATAGAAGTTTGACATTGGTAAAAGTGAGGGTTCTCCCTTGATGAATACTCCCCCCCATAATACCATTCAAATGAATAAAAGAGCTGTGAAATTTCCCTCTGATGGACCATGGTGAGCCCTGTTTCACATTTTCATTAAAGGAAAACTATACCCCCCAAACAATGTAGGTCTCTATAAAAAGATATTGCATAAAACAGCTCATATGTAAAATCCTGCTTCATGTAAATAAACCATTATCATAATAATATACTTTTCTAGTAGTATGTGCCATTGGGTAATCATAAATAGAAAATTGCCATTTTAAAAAATAAGGGCCATCCCCTGGGATCGTAGGGTTCACTGTACTCACAAACATACCAACAAACCATACATGTTAGGTCACATGAGCCAATTAACAGACAGAGTTGTGTCTTTTGCTTCCACACTTCTTCTTGTTACAGTTAGAGTTGTAGTATTTCTGGTCAGGTGATCTCTTCCTGTTACAGTTAGAGCTGCAGTATTTCTGGTCAGGTGATCTCTTCCTGTTACAGTTAGAGCTGCAGTATTTCTGGTCAGGTGATCTCTTCCTGTTACAGTTAGAGCTGCAGTATTTCTGGTCAGGTGATCTCTTCCTGTTACAGTTAGAGCTGCTGTATTTCTGGTTAGGTGATCTCTTCCTGTTACAGTTAGAGCTGCAGTATTTCTGGTCAGGAGATCTCTGAGGCAGCACACAGACCATCACAAAATGGTGTCTCAAGGCATGAGATGTAAAAGGGCAATATTTACTTAAATATATATTCCAGTTTGATAAGATTCTTTAATATGCCACTTAATATTATATGAACTATCTGTTGCTTAAGTGTTCATTTTGGGGGTATAGTTTTCCTTTAATATGAAAGTCAGACTGAAAGCAGACAGATTCATACTATAAGTGGTGAGGGCTACTGTTTGCAATTTATATACGAGTGGTACAAACCTGGATCTGGATTTCTCAGTAAAGTTCTCTCTTCAGCATAATCACCTTCACCCTTCACTGTCAGAATAAACAAATATATACATTAAATGGGAGGTAAAAATGCATTTATATACGCAAGTGACCTGGGTTCATCTGTCAGCATTTTGCACCATCATGTATTTCTCTGCAAGTTGTCTAGATGTTGCCCTGGTGAATGTTTTTGTTTATTGTAGGTTTTTGTGGAGATTATGTGATAAAATGATAGAAGAAAGGAGCTGGAGCGCTCTAACCCCCTGCCGTATAATTAATTTATTGGACGATCTTTCCTTGAGCGGTCAGTATTATAAGCTGAAAACTCACTCACTGTAACTATAGTTTGGTTCGGGTGCGCTTACCCCAAACCCTCCACTAATGACACTCCAAAATCAGAAAGTATGGGTCACTCACCGCTCCTGTTCAGTGGCCCGGGTGCTGCACCCCGAACCCTCAGCATAGGGGAGACATCTTGACTTGAAACCGGCAAATTGGCACGCACTCAGCAGGACTCCAGGCAGCGGTAAAATCACTTCGCTTTATTACACAAACATTAATCGTCCTAATGCGTTTTGTGTGTTAACATGCGTAATCAAAGGCATCCTTTTGTGGAGATTATGTATTTCTTCTTGGTTTAGCCAAGTCATGGCAGAATATGGGCATATGGTTTACGGAGCATAATTCAGACCCAGCAATGGTAGAACATGCATGGACCCTAAGGCATGCAATCACCGTCTTTGACTTTTGTTTTACCATCTTTTGGTAGACCAAGACCATGCACAAATGTGGGGAAGCTAACAAAGACCAGGCTGTGGGATTAGTAAGGGGTCATGGGGGAGGACTGTCGGGCATACAATTTATAAGCTAAAGGGATACTGCCATGGGTAAATTTTTTTTTTTCAAAATGAATCAGTTAACAGTGCTGTTCCAGCAGAATTCTGCGCTGAAATCCATTTCTCAAAAGAGCAAACAGATTTTTTTAGATTCAATTTTATATTCAATTTTAAAATCTGATACAGGGCTAGACATTTTGTCAATTTCCCAGCTGCCCCAAGTCATGTGACTTGTGTTTGCACTTTAGGAGAGAAATGCTTTTTGGCAGGCTGGTGTTTTTCCTTCTCAATATAACTGAATGTGTCTCAGTGAGACATGGGTTTTTACTATTGAGTGTTGTTCTTAGATCTACCAGGCAGCTGTTATCTTGTGTTAGGGAGCTGCTATCTGGTTACCTTCCCATTGTTCTTTTGTTTGGCTGCTGGGGGGGTAAAGGGAGGGGGTGATATCACTCCAACTTGCAGTACAGCAGTAAAGAGTGATTGAAGTTTATCAGAGCACAAGTCACATGACTTGGGGCAGCTGGGAAATTGACAATATGTCTAGCCCCATGTCAGATTTCAAAACTGAATATAGAAAAATCTGTTTGCTCTTTTGACAAATGGATTACAGTGCAGAATTCTGCTGGAGCAGCACTATTAAAGGAAAACTATACCCCCCAAACAATGTAGGTCTCTATTAAAAGATACTGAGTAAAACAGCTCATATGTAAAACCCTGCTTCATGTAAATGAACCATTATCATAATAATATACTTTTCTAGTAGTATGTGCCATTGGGTAATCATAAATAGAAAATTGCCATTTTAAAAAATAAGGGCCGCCCCCTGAGATCGTAAGATTCACTGTGCACACATACAAACCACATGTAAGGTCACATGAGCCAATTAACAGACAGAGTTCTGCCTTTTGCTTCCTCACTTCTTCCTGTTACAGTTAGAGCTGTAGTATTTCTGGTCAGGTGATCTCTGAGGCAGCACAGATAGAGTCACGAAATGGTGGTTCAAGGCAAGAGATGTAAAAGGGCAATATTTATGTAAATATATATTCCAGTTTGGTAAGATTCTTTAATATGGCATTCAATTTGATATAAACTATCTGTTGCTTAAGTATTCATTTTGGGGGTATAGTTTTCCTTTAACTGATTCATTTTGAAAAAAAATGTTTTTCCCATGACAGTATCCCTTAAGGAGATACATTTGTATAGAAACCTTAGAGCTAACTCTTCATTACGTAATGTAAATATCAGAGGGAAAAGTAGCACTCCCCGCTGTATGCTGGTAAATGCACAGAGCTTGGTAAATTAGGTTATTGCATGTGCTTAAAATTATGTTTATGACATAATTGGCATCACTGAGACCTGGTAGGATGAAACATGTGCCTGCCAGAATGAGCCAGAATTAAAGACATTCTATTAAGAAATTACAAGGTAATCCCTTTTTCTAGAAATTTCTGCTGGACTCAAGGTTACAAAGAAAATTATCATTGGTGTGTGCTACAAACCACCTCATATAATTGACAAGAATTAAGCCCAGCTACTGTTACAAATGGAGAAGGTTTCACAACTAGGTCAAGTTGTTATTATGGCAACTTTTTCTTTCAGGTTGTTCCTAAACCAACTAGTAGTGGAAATAACTAATGCCAAACTCATCTCTACTATTTGTGTGGGGGAGCATTTAAGGAATGGTGATTATAACATGGTCTTGTTGGAGATTATACGCCAGAGACAACTCTATAAAGGTGTAACTAAAAGTATTAGGGGCCGATTCATCAAGAGTCGAATATCGAGGGTTAATTAACCCTCGATATTCGACTAGGAACTAAAATCCTTCGACTTCGAATATCGAAGTTGAAGGATTTAGCGCAGATAGTACGATCGTACGATCGAAGGATTATTCCTTCGATCGAACGATTAAATCCTTCTAATCGAACAATTCGAAGGATTTAAATCCAACGATCGAAGGAATATTTTACCTTCGAATCCTTCACTAGAAGTTAATGAATCGGCCCCTTAGTGTTGAGGTTGGTAAGAAAAATCATGCTTTTAGAGCATTCAAATTAAGCTAAAAAAATGCATAAAATGAATCCAAATTATTTTTAAAAATATGTATATAGCAAAAAAAAAAGAAGCAGGACATGGGGTCAGTTGGTTGATGAAAGCAAGGAAACAGCAGATATTCTGAACTGTTACTGTTCACCTGAATACACAACTGAGAAATCAGCTAATGAAGGTTTCCTTTTTAATTAAGCTCAACTTCAGAATGTTAATATTAATGTTCAAATGTTCAACATAAATCTGCCATTGACTTCTAGATGACCTCGACAGTTTGAGATGGTTGTATAAATCTCTAAAAATTAGATTTTTTATTTTTCCATGAAAAATTCAAGTTTTCCCCCTAAAAACCTCAACCAGAAAAAATCATATAAAGTTCATACAAAGAAAGAACAGCTCACGTTATCTATATGTCATTAAAATCTGTAATTAAACATTTTACCATTGTGCAAATGTTCATTTGACACCGGGTCCCACAGTGGCTATTTATCCTTTGATAAAGGTAATATACTGGTAGACTTTTTGGCTTGTGATGAAACTAACCCTGCTGTGTGTATAAACTCCTCTGGGGTGGGACTAATGTAATTGATTGGACCTTCTCCATTTCTCCATGAAGCTTTGCAGCATAATCTGGCACAATATAGATAAGGAGGGTGTTATATAACTCTTCCCTGGGTTTCAGCACATTGGTTGGAACTTGGCTGGGTTGCCCTCCTTCCTCCCACATATACAGTTTAAGGATTATACACGTGTTATATGGTTGTGCTGTAGCTCAATATAAATCAGATGTTTTCTTCTTCTGCCATATACACACCTGTATCTGTCTGAGTTGTCCCGTCTTTCTTATTAGCTAGAAAAAGAAAACAAACAAATGCGAACACTATGTAACCATGTTATAGGATAATTTTAGAATTTTCTTACACATATTTAGACTGGGCTGCAAGTACAGAAAATAAATAACATCTCATGGAATATCTACAATACAGTTCTAAAAATGTGGCTCCATTCTTAAACTTGAGTGTATGGGGGACAATTAATAGTACTGCTTAACATGGCCCACTATTAACAGACAGTTTGTGTTATGAGCATAGAGGAGTGGGAGTGGTCAAACCCTTTCTTGACTGACATCTAAAGGTCCACCCATACCTGTCTATCTTTCCTATCTGATAGAAAAACTGGAAAAGAGCAGTAAGTCGTAAAATCCAACTCATTTCACATATTCATTGACGGACATTTTTTTGTCTCACTCATCCGACGGACTAACAAACATATAGAACATATATTCTCTTATTTATTAAAAAAAACATAAAAAAAAAAGAGATTTCAAGATTTTACTTTCCTAAACAGCAGTGATCCCATTATTTGGCACATGGCCCAGCAATTTGAAACAAATATACCAACTGAGCGGGCAGGTGATGCAGGGAGTTGTAGTTAATAAGGATGCACCGAATCCTGGATTCGGTTCGGAACTTTTTGTTACAAAACAAGGAAGCAAAAAATGTTTTCCCCCGAATCCTTGCCAAATCATTCGCCAAGGATTCGGGGGTTCGGCCAAATCCAAAATAGTATATTCGGTGCATCCCTAGTAGTTAAACAATAACTTTAGGGAACCTACTGCCACAGTTCCCTAAAACTACAGCTCAAGGTAGCCCCACATAGACACACGTCATCAGAAACGTAACTAGAGGGGGGCGGGCCCTGGCGCAGGACGTGCAGCCGGGCCCCCCGCCCCCCTCCGTACACCCGGAACTGCCCGGCGCAAAGCGGCGCACAAACTGCTGGGGGGCCCTGAGGGGGTGCGGGCCCTGGCACGCTCGCACCCCCCTGCTCCCCCGGTAGTTCCGCCACTGCACGTCATCAGTCTCACTACATTTCTTGGTTTTTGGGTTAGTATCCCTATATTACAGGGTCTCCTATGAGCAGTGTTACAGTGTATTGTATAAATGTTATACACATGAGATAAAGAAGTTACCAGCTAGTGATAGAAAGAACATGTTTTCTGTTAACATTGTGCAGAATTTGGTATTTAATAGGTGCCCAGTGGTTACAGAGGCTTCCTTCAAAACCTGGGTTGAAGGTTTGTGTTTGTAATTATGGGCATCTGCATTGCACCAGAGATAAAAAATATACCAGTAGGTTCACTGGTTCCTGGTATAAATTAACTCTAAATACTTACAATCCACTGAGGCACAGACTAATGTCATAGAATATGTGAGCTCCACTGGAACAGAGACTTATGTCAGAGTATATATGAGCTCCACTGGGGCAGAGACTAATTTAAAAGTACATGTGAGTACATTATTCATTTGTCATTTCTTGCATTTTTACTAAATAGAAATCAGACTTTTCTTTCTGTCATATACTCACCTGGATCTGTTTGAGCTGTTGTGTCATTCTTATCAGCCACTGAAAGAGGGAAAAACAAATCAAAGTGTTGTGCTCACCAGGCAGAGTTGGGTCTGATGCAAGTGCTGCCAGTGTGTAAAAATGGATTCAATTGTACCTGTACTTTGTAATCAGACAATTTTCTGTTTAAACAACTTTTTGATTGGTCTTCATTATTTATTTTTTATAGTTTTTGAATTATTTACCTTCTTCTGACTCTTTCCAGCTTACAAATGGGATCACTGACCCCATCTAAAAGACAAATTCTCTGTAAGGCTACACATGTATTGTTATTCCTACTTTTTATTTTGTCCTAGTGAATGGCATTATGAGCAGCAATCAGCATGGCTTTATGAAGGATAGGTCATGTCAGACAAATTTCATTGCTTTTTATGATGAGGTAAGTAAGGTGCTGGACAGTGGGGGGCAGTAGATGTGATCTATTTGGATTTTGAGTTTGATACTGTGCCCCACAAACGACTGCTTTCTAAACAAAGGTCTGTTGGGCTTAATGAAGTCATTTGCACATGGATAGGAAACTGGCTACAGGATCGGGTACAGAGGGTGGTTGTTAATTGGACATTCTCTACTTGGAGTAAGGTTCTTAGTAGGGTCCAGCTACCTCCATTGGATCTACATTTGCCCATAGATGCCTAATGAGTGCTGCTATATCACAGTCCAGCATTATGCCCAACTGTCCTTGTCTCCTACTGACTGTCCAACTGGTTGACCTTTCCTTAAACTAACTACCCCCCCCTCACAGCAGAAAAATAATATGGATCAACATAATTTGTGCAGCCTGTAGATGGTCAAAGAAACAGATCTTGGTGTGTATGGCTTTAGCCTATTATTTCTTTGTCTGTCTGGGTTTTGAAGACATTTCCTGGAAAAAAAAGAGTTGCCAGTCTCTTATCTCAAGAAAAAGCTCATTATGTGAAATGTACTCACTTGTCATTAGTGCAGCTTGTAGTTCCTCACTGGCCTGTCTCTCATTGATCTCTTCCAGTATCTCTACAGTCATTTGTGGACCATGTTTTATTGTGTAGTGTCTGATGATGATATTGACCAACTCATGTTCTCTGGCTTCTTCTACTTGTCTCCATGTGATGGGTTTCATTCCTGCAGGCGCCTTGTATATGAGTTTGTGCTTTAATTTTTTAAAGCTCCTGCTGTCAAGGTTCTCGAATGTTTCCACCATGTTGTTCCATATTCTGCTTTCAGTCTCCTTTCCCCACTCTGTCTGGTTCATCTTTCATCAATGCCTTGTGCTGCTCATTTCAAGAACTAAAATAAGAAAAAGGTACAAATCTCATACAAGTGTAGGGACCTATAGGATATCGTATCCCTATAGAGTTAATCCCCTACCTTTCTATATAGTTTCTCTTATCCCTTGTTATTGGGCACAAGCCCTTGTAACTTGTTAAGTGCAACATCCTCACCTATTGGACAAAGAGTGTAATGACACTCCCCTGCCTCACTGCTATATAGTGCTGTGCAGGGAGTGGCCTCTTCCTCTTTGGCTCCTGGTGTCTGTGCTGCTTGTGTTTCCCATTGAGCCTGGGATCACCAAGGCCCCAGTAAAGCCATTTACCCCAAAGGGACCTGTACCTTTGGTGCTGAAGTCGGGAACCAGGCTCTCCCATGAATGAGGATTAGTTATCATTAGGGCAGATCTGAAATAGTCTCTCTAGGAGAGATAGAGAGAGAGAGAGAGAGAGAGATACAACAAAAAGTTTTTAAAGATCTTATTTTCCGCACACTGTAGATTGCTTCATGTAATATATTAATCAAAATTAATAAATCCTCAGAGAGCTCAAAAATTGTTGATTTGATTTTTTGAGGTTTTTTAATTCCAAGTACAAAAACAGTGAAAATTGCTATACAAATATCAATTTAATAAATACAATTAATTATACCACAATTCATGTATATATAGCACCATATATGGTTTGCACCATATTTTTAAAAGAATAATTAAGATGCTAATCTTTGATTATGCAGATAATGAGTACTAAGTACTCGAACATATAGAAAAGAAACAGCTACAAACACTTTACTGAGAGCCGAAAGCCACCATCCCCAATCATTGATAAGAAGAATCCCTATTGGTCAGTTTCTGCGAGTACGGAGAAATTGTACTCAAGATTTTGATTTTGATCAGCAGGCTGAAGAACTAACGCAGAGACTGACAAATAGGGGTTATAGCAAGCAGACAATAAGTAGAGGGTATCAAAAGGCCAAAACAGCAAATCGAACAGAATTAATTTTCAAAAATAAACAAAAACAAACAAGTTCAGAGATGAGATTTATAACAGAGTATAACAGTCAATGGTATGATATCCAGCAGGTGTTAAAAAGAAATTGGGATATTTTACTAGCTGATCCTGAGTTAAAAAGCTTTTTAAGTCCTTTTCCTAGAATGACCGCAAGAAGAGCGCCATCTTTAAAGGACAAGCTAACTAGTAGTCATTTTGTCAACAGTAGTCATGGAAAAGCCTTAACATGGCTACCAGAACCGGAAAAAGGGATGCACAAATGTGGGCATTGTAAATGCTGCAAATATGTAAAAAAATGTAGGGATTTTACCCATTTAAAAAATAAAAAAATCTATAAGATAAATAACTTTATAAATTGCCAAACCACTGCTGTGGTGTACGTCATAGAATGTAATTGTCCTATGCGATATGTTGGGAAAACATTTAGGCCTTTGAGTAGACGTATCCTGGAACATATCAGTGATATTAATTGTAATGTACAAAAAAGCTCGGTGGCAAGACATTTTAGAAACGTGCATGGTGGAGAATTAAAAAATCTAAAGATGTTTGGAATTGAACACGTTTCCCTGGGGATCCGGGGAGGAGAAATTGATAAAAAACTGCTTCAAAAGGAATTAAGGTGGATGTATGAATTAAACACACTTTGGCCTAATGGTTTAAACGATGATAGCAAATTTGGAGTTTTTTTGTGATATTTGTAAATGTTTAATAATTTAATTCTTTAATTGTTAGGAATAATCTTAAGAAACTATAAAACTAATAATAGGCATGATAGAACCACTCGAGTTGTGAACCAGAAAACAATGATAAAAATACATGTGTTAACAAATAAATAAAATGTTAAAATGTGAGGAATACGATTTAAATGTATGTATATGTGTACAAAAATGAATGGCACCATTGTGTAGCACTATATGAAAAAACAGCAACAGTAGGGTTAATTGTAAGATTTAACCCTTTTTGTTAATTCTCACCACAAGAAGGGCTATAAGAGGCGAGCAAATATGACATCATTAAGCCATGACGAAGCCGCTCAAGGGGAAACGCCCGTTGGCCATGTGGAGGAGAGAAACGCTATCATTTGAGCACATTTAACAATCTGGAAATCAGATACGTGGAACGAGGAGTGACTGGGACCTTTGGCTCTACAGATCGGCTCTGGAAGTGCAAGTGCAAGCCAGGACAGCTCTGCGAGCAACGTAACCGCCACAGAGACTACACCGACAAGGTGGTAATGTATGCTTGGCGTGTAGCCGACTGACAGTCAACCCTATACTTACTAACTGAAATTTATGTCATACTACTTATCTATCTGGATTTTCAGCGCAGTATATCAAAAGGCACAGCTCTTCGTATCTACGGCTGCAAGTGTTTTGAATATATTCCCACACTCTGCTACATTGTTTCTTATTATCAGCAACGAAGTGAATATGTCCTGCATACAATGGTTAAAACCTGTAACAAGCGCTTCATTGTGACTTTTACCTAAGCAGGTTAATACCATGGACATAAGTCAATTTGACAAACAAGGAATGCTGATCCAGATGATGCGTTTTTAAACGTCTCCTCCAAGCCTCATTATCTGCATAATCAAAGATTAGCAGCTAAATTATTCTTTTAAAAATATGGTGCAAACCATATATGGTGCTATATATACATGAATTGTGGTATAATTAATTGTATTTATTAAATTGATATTTGTATAGCAATTTTCACTGTTTTTGTACTTGGAATTAAAAAACCTCAAAAAATCAAATCAACCATTTTTGAGCTCTCTGAGGATTTATTAATTTTGATTAATATATTACATGAAGCAAACTTTTTGTTGTTGCAACTAATTATATCTATCTTACGCACCGCCGTACATGGCTTTGTAAGCTTCTATAATTTTAAATAGTAGTGTGCGCTGCCGACATATATACAGTACAACAGAGAGAGAGAGATAGCCCGATTTAGGTAATATGAGCAGTTGTGTGCTCCATCAAGGAGAATAGCAGGGAGTAGCCTCCCAAAGGCTTCTAAGGTTGCCTTTAGTGTAGGGAACTCAGTTTAGCAGAGGACTGCCTGGTCTCTACCTGATTGATCCTGTTTCACACTGGTCGCTGGTCTTTGAGAGTGAGATATTCTGCCTACTATTTGACTATGGGAGTGACATCTGTACATGCTGCATCATCGTCATCATCCTGCTATCCTTCCTCCTCTGTGATATGCTATACCTGCTACAGCTCCTGTGTGAGTAAACCTGTGGTCATTTGCCTTTGCATATTTGTATAATAAACCATCTCTCTTGTTTGCATAAAAAACCTCCTGGCGTCCAATTCATCTACTTTTACACTAATTAGCCTGTGGGTTGTAGTTTTACAACATCTTAAAGGGGAAGCTTCCATTTAGCGAAAGGCTCTGCCCTGAGTGTAGTTTCACAGTGTAACCCATGCTCATACACTAGCTGGACACCTTTAACTATTTATGTGCTGAATAGCCCAAGAAAGCATTACACAAGTGAAAGGAAACGTTACATTTTGTGTTTTACCTCCTACTGAGATAAAGAGAAAAGGTGCCCTAACACTACAGGCCAGAGCTAAATCTTGAATGATGAGGATGATGAGGATGATGGAATATTTATGGAAGATAAAATCGTTAGTGACATTCAGAGAAGGCTGTGACAGGGGTGTAACTACAGAAGAAGCAGACCCTGTGGCTGCATGGGGGGGCCGAGGAGGTATAGGGGGCCCCACAAGGCCCAAATAATTTCAACATATATTGGTAAAACAGGTCAACCTTTGGGTATGTTGAAGGCCCTAAAATGAATTTGCCTTGGGGCCCAGTAACTTCTAGTTATGCCACTGGCTGTGACAGTGTTTTTAGGGGTGTAATACAGACATATCTTTTATGAGGAGTTTTCAGAACAATTTCTGGAGACACTTCAACTGGTTGAGGTAGGAAGATCAACCTGGTGAATATCACTGGAAATCTTACAAACAGGAGTGGGAGGAGGGTAGGAAACATGAGGATAACAGAAGGTTGAAGGACAAGGATTTGTCAATTCAGTGGGGGTTCCTTTAGTTGAGTGTTCTATTTGGGAAAAATCCACTGAACTAATCTAAATGTCAATCTTACCTTATACCTGTACTTTAAAACCACACAGCAGAATTGAAGCAAACTCCTGTCTGGGATAGTTAGCCACAATGTGTTCCTGATTTGTCAACACCCAAATTGTGTTAATTGTGATGCTTGATGCACAGTTGGGGTGGGCTCAACTCCTTGCTTGGCTGCAATTGTGCTGGAAACCTGTGAAGAAGAAAAAGAGGGGTTAAGAGTAAACTAATGGATGGGATGGGAATAGGAGGAGGGGATTGTGAGATAGAACATTCTACACTCAGCTGGCATTCGGGACACTGCTCTTTCATGGTTTACATCTTATCTGTCTGACCGTTTCTTTAAAGTTTCCTTCTCTAACTCTACTTCTACTACTTTCCCACTCTCTGTTGGAGTTCCTCAAGGCTCTGTTCTTGGCCCCCTGCTGTTCTCGCTCTATACAACTTCACTAGGAAAACTCATTCAGTCATTTGGACTTCAGTATCACCTTTATGCTGATGACACCCAACTCTACTTGTCTACTCCTGATCTTTCTAATTCTGTCCTTTCCCAAGTCACAGACTGTCTCTCTGCTGTCTCCTCCTGGATGTCACAGCACCACCTGAAACTGAACCTTTCTAAAACAGAACTCATCATATTTCCTCCAAGATCTTCCCCTGTCCCTCAGATATCACTCACTGTAAACAACACCACCTTTCATTCCACCACACAGGTTGCCTAGGAGTCATCTTAGACTCACTTCTGTCTTTTTCACCTCACATTCAAACACTTGCAAAATCTTGCCGTATTCAACTGCGCAACATTGCTCGAATACGACCCAATCTCAGTTCAGAATCAACTAAAACACTGATTCAATCTCTCATCATCTCCCGCCTTGATTACTGCAACTTACTCCTCACAGGTATTCCAACAAGTCACCTTTCACAACTCCAATCTGTTCTAAACGCGGCCGCTAGACTCATTCATCTAGCTCGCCGCTCAACATCAGCTGCTCCCATATGTATGTCCCTTCACTGGCTCCCAATCTCTTCTAGAATCAAATTCAAATTACTAACACTCACATTCAAATAATGAAACCCCTCCCTATATTTCATCTCTAATCTCCAAATACTCTCCTTCACGAAACCTTCGTTCTGCTTCTGATCTTCGCCTCACTTTTCCTCTGGTCACTTCTGCCCATTCTTGTCTACAAGACTTCTCTCGGGCTTCTGCTTTTCTCTGGAACTCTCTGCCACAAGCTGTCAGACTTTCTCCTTCTTTCCAAACTTTCAAACGCTCCTTAAAGACCCATTTGTTTAAAAATGACAAAGTGTTTATACAATCCTAATGTCTCAATTGTACCCTAACTTTTAGTTTGTAAACCCTATTGTACTCTGTAATCCTTGTCTGTTATCCACCATTTATTCCCTGTTTGCTATAACTGCAGTAAAGCACTGCGTATCTTGACAGCGCTATATAAATAAATGATGATGATGATGATGAGATAGAAGGAGAACAGGGAGGAAGTATCTGCCTTTTCTGGAATGGAGCTCAGAAATGAGCAACATCCTATATGCCCGCCCTGTTTTTGGGTTAAATTAAGGGGAAGTAGGAATTCAATATGGTTTTGGTGTGTCACAGCTGCGGATGAACGCTTGCCAGGGGTGGGGGGGGGGGCTTATTCCCCCAGTTTTAGGCACGTATAGTCTCCTCAGACAAGGTTTGCTGGATGGTAGTTTTACGGTTGCCTGCTCCTATTTGCCCACCTATTGCTCTTGTGGCAGGTAGCTCAGTTGGGGTGTCTTCCAGTGGGCAAGCATTCCAGTCGGGGTGTATAATGTTTATGTATGTTAGAATATTGTTATTCTAATATTTCTATTTAGTAAAATGTAACGTTTAATAACAATTTTGTAATAAAACTGTGGCCTGTTTTATCCCAACCTGGTTATCTTTATTGCCTAGGGAAGTGGGTGAATAGATTGAGGGTAAAAAGGGTCAGCCTACCAACTACATGTCAAAGGTAAAGAGAGGTGACAAAAGATGCTTTAATGACATGAAACAGTAAAGAGAATTGATGTCTAGGGATAAAATACTTCTCCATAACTTGGTATTTTTTTATAGCCATAGTTCCAGCACTTTAAAGACTTACTCTCAAATCATTTTACAAATGGTGTAGTCCAATAATTTGGACCACAGGATGATCTTAGATTTTTAGAAGAAGTGCATTAAAAAAAGCTTGAAATCAGCAGCCTCAAAGTTCGAATTGCAGCATTAAATAGTATAACTGGTTTACCAGTTCCATCAACCTACACTTCCTTTCCACTTGAACTTTTAGGTACACCAAAGCATTTTTTAATGTAAAGGTTTTATCTGTTGATTCAGCGCCTGATTCTTCAGTTCAACTAAGTGATAGTACTCAGTTGAACCGAGGAAGCTGCTCAGATGAGCTAGAACATATTTTCAAAAATACTCAGAGTAAGTCCAGTTGCTGAGACTTTTCACCACTAGACACTGCGAGTGAGGGACATGAACTTTGAGTTTAGTTAGAGCCCAAGAGGGAACGTGTGTATTTTATTTATTTTGTTTGCTGTGTGAAACAGTCACATTATCCTTGACTCTTTGTTTCCTTCTGAAAAAATGTCTGTCAGTCTCATCCCACTCATACTCAACACTGAGTGGGCAATTATGATATATCTCTCTTTTAATAATTCAGGGAAGGGTAGTGTAAGTAGTGTATCAGTGTTTGCAGATGACACAAATTGATGCAGTCCAATTAATAACATGAAGGATGTCGTATCCTTCCTAAGTGGCAGATGAGATTCAATATTGAGAAATGTAAGGTCATGCACCTGGGATATAAAAATATGCAGCTACTTAATGAGAAAAACATTAATGGAGAAGGACCTGGGGTTCACTAACCGGCGAAAATTCGCCAGCGCAGGCTTCGCGCACATCGCAAAACTTTGCCAAGTGTTAATTTGCCTGGACAACGCAAATTCACGAAGATCCGAAGTTGCGCACAGGGTACCAAAAGCTGGCAAAATAACGCCACAAAATTACGCTCTGCAGGTCGAAGCTACGCTAGCGGTGGCTAATTAGCATACGGCGCGCAGTTAAAGTACAATGGACGTATATCTACTCTATTTCACTTTGCCTGGTCTGAGGTGGCGAAGGCAAGTCTGGCTATAGAGGTAACAGTCAGTAAAATCAAAATAGGGAGTAACGATCTTTCGCCAGACCGAAAATTCGCCTGGCGTTAGAGTGCGAAGTTGGGCCAGAGTCTATCTCCTTGGCGAAATTACACCAGCAAATTTCCGCCAGCTACTGTTAGTAAATCGGCGAAGTGCCAAAATGACGTCACGCTGGCGAATTTTCGCCAGCGTTAGCCACTTCACCCATTAGCAAATTTCCCCCTATAAAGAGAAGAGCGACTAAGCTGATAACAGGAATGGTTGGGATCAGTTATAGGGAAAGGCAAGTTGAGTTTGGTTACACTGGAGAATAGACAGTAACAGGGGTTATGATCACTATATATAAATACAGTATATAAGGGGGTCAGTAATGAAATAGAGAAAGTACAGAGAAGAGCGACTAAGTAACAGTAACAGGGGGACATGATCACGTTATATATATATATATATATATATATATATATATATATATATATATATATATATATATATATGGGGGGACAGTAATGAAATAGAGAAAGTACAGAGAAGAGCGATTAAGCTGAAGGGAATGGAAGGGATCAGTTATAGGGAAAGGCAAGTTGGGATTGGTTACACTGGAGAAGAGACAGTTAAGGGGGATATGATTACTATATATAGATATATAAGGGGATATGATCACTATATATAAATATATAAGGGGATATGATCACTATATATAAATATATAAGGGGGATATGATCACTATATATAAATATATAAGGGGGATATGATCACTATATATAAATATATAAGGGGGATATGACCACTATATATATATATAAAAGGGGGATATGATCACTATATATAAATATATAAGGGGGATATGATCACTATATATAAATATATAAGGCGGACAGTAAAGCAACAGTTTGTTGTCTTGTAACTGGAAAGGCCCATAAATTACATTACAGATGGTATTACATCCCTTAGAGAATTACCCACCTCTCAGGCAACTCCCTTCCTTTGAAGTATTTTGGGTATGTGAAGAGTAAGGAACCTTTTTCACATGTGGTGGACCTGTGTGGTGGTCAAAAAGTTTTGGAAAATGGTTGCTCTTACACTGACAACTGTCCTCAAACACTATAGAACCCAGTCCTATGTCAATTTTCCTGGGTTTAAAGCTCCAGACTAACAAGCCTTCCACACATCTACTAACAACAACAAAGACACCATGGGCCGCCAACTGGAAGAACACCTCATCAGATTGAATGGATTAGATCCATGGAAACTATAAGAGCACACACACAGGACAAATGCTATGATAATGAACTGTTATGGATCCCCCTGGGTGGAGTTTGAGAGAGACCAGCTACAATCAGCGGGACTCATTATGGGTCTAAACCCTGTTTGTTTAATTCGCCCACCAACAAAGTGTGGAAATAGAAGGTTAATGGAAATTACTCTTGGCACACAGCTGCCATCTTGAAGTCAGATGGGACATGAGTGAGATGTATTCTCTCTTTAGCCGTACTGGTATGGAGGTTTCAGAGCTAATGTCCTACTGGTCAGGGCTGGGCCAAGCCAACCAGCAGTCTAGGCAACCTAGCCGACCACCACCCTCCCCAGGAATCCACCTCCTTGTGTGCACATGCAACCGAGAATCTGTGTTGTGAATGTGCTGTAACAAGGAAGGGAGATGAGAACAGAAGAGGGGAGGGAGACAGAGGGGAAGGGAGGGGAGTGAGTGACAGTGGGGAACAAACACAAACTGCTCTTCCTTCTGCTTCCCCTAGTTCCGACTCTGCTACTGGTTCTCACAGTTTAATAGTCTAGATTACAATAACCCCAGTCTGGAAACCCCACCTCCAGTTTCCTGCCCTGTTCCTACAGGACTAACTATCTATGTCTCCAAAACATTTCTTTTACATATACTGCACACTGACCTGAACTCCTGAGTGTCATCTGCAGGTTTGTACACGGAGCAGTATGGCAAAATCATACGGTTCTTCAACTAGCGCCGTTTCACTCACCCTTCTGTCTCTCTGATGGCTGGTGTTTTCCTGTTTCATCGAGTCTGTTTAAAATATGCAGTAAGTCCTGTTTCACTTTTGTGTTTGGTGAAACCTTGTGATATTTGAAACTAGGGCAGGTCCTCCTGCTGATTTAGAGTTAGCCCCGAAGGAATGAACTCTTTCCTTACAGTCACAAAATAGTTGAATACTATTCTATTTCCCTGCTTCAGTTAAATTAAGTAGAGTGGCCCTCCGTTATGAAAAGTCAGAATTTGGTAGAAAGATCATTTTAAGGGTCATTGTTGACAGCGTTTAGATATTCCTGTAAATCATGAGTATTGTGTAGGTAGATAGATTGGACGCCAGGAGGTTCTTGGATGGTGAAATAAGTGAACAGGGTTATTATGCAAAGCAAATATCCCCAGGTTTACTCACAAGTACTTGTAGGATACAGCAGATGGAATCACAGTGGACAGAGTAATGATCACAGTCAGGCAGACGTAACTCCTTAAGATATCAGCAGACAGGTGTACATCAATTCTTACAAGTCAGATGTTGCCAGTGTGGGCATCGGGATCAATCAGGTAGGGTACAGGCAGTCCTCTGCTAGCCTACATTCCCTATCACTCAGTTCCCTGCACTAAAGGCAACAACAAGGGAAGCCTTGTAGGAAGCTACTTCCTTCTACCAATCCTCGATGGAGCGACAACTCCTATTACTGCTAAAAACTCTATGCCTCACTCTCCTAGAGAGTCTATTACAGGAGCTTACTATGCTACGGGGTTGCCTGGTCCCCGACTTAAGCACCAAAGGTGTCAGGTCCCTTTGGGGTAAATAGCTTACTGGGGCCTATGGTGATCCCAGGCTCAATGGAAATTACCTAGCAGCAACACCAGGGGCCACAGAGGAAGAGGCCACTCCCTGCACAACACTATATAGCAGTGTGGCAGGAAGTGGTATTACACTCTTTGTCCAATAGGTGAGGTGGTTACACTAAGGGGCCAATTCATTAACTTCGAGTGAAGGATTCGAAGTAACATAACTTCGAATTTTGAAGTGTTTTTTTCGACCATCGAATGGGCTACTTCGACCTTCGACTACGACTTCGACTCGAATGATTCGTACTAAAAATCATTCGACTATTCGACCACTCGATAGTCGAAGTACTGTCTCTTTAAGAAAAAACTTCGACCCCCTAGTTCGCCACCTAAAAGCTACTGAACCCAATGTTAGCCTAACGGAAAGGTCCCCGTAGGCTTGGCTAAGTTTTTTTGGTCGAAGGATAATCCTTCGATCGTTGGATTGAAATCCTTCGAATCGTTCGATTCGAATGATTTAATCGTTCGATTGAACGATTATTCCTTCGATCGTTCGATCGCAGTATTTGCGCAAAATCCTTCGACTTCGAATATCGAAGTCGAAGGATTTTCATTCCCAGTTGAATATCGAGGGTTAATTAACCCTCGATATTCGACCCTTGATGAATTTGCCCCTTAAACTGTTGCAAGGGCTTGTGCCCAATAACAAAGGATAAGAGAACTACATAAGAAAGGTAGGGGATTAACTCTATAGGGATAGGACATCCTATAGGTCCCAACAATATAATATTCAATATAGTACAATGTACTGTAAAATGCAATGTCATTTGTAGTAGATTATGTACAAATAAATAGGTAGCAATATGAACAGGTATATAACTGACAATATAAAAACGAAAGTATTGAATTAAATACAAACATGGTTATTCGGAAAAAAAAAAAGAGGAATCATGAGAATTTATAATACTTGGAGCTTCTAGGAAATGTAGGGGGGAAGCCGGGTACCCTAAAAAAAAATTTACACACTTTTGCATCCTACCCCCCTGAAAAAAGGAAATGGCACCAGCGTTTTTTGGGACGTTTTTTAAGCAAGTCCTATCTACTCCATTGCACTTCGCCTGGTCTGAGGTGGCAAAGGTAAGTTTGGCGATAGAGGTAACGGTCAGTAAAATCAAAAACTTAGTAAATTTGCGTAGTAACGCTCTTTCGCCAGAGTGAAAATTCACCTGGCGTTAGAGTGCGAAGTTGCGCCAGAGTCTATCTCCTTCGCCAACGAACTTCGACCTTTAGTAAATTTGCCCCAAAGAAGTGAACTGCTTCTTCCCCGACATCACGTCCCTCTCTTACTCCGCCCCTGGGCCTGGCCATCTCCTGCTTTAACTCATTCCTTCTCACCTAAACACAGCTACGTGTGATTCTGCCCATCTCTGACCTAGACCAGTATAATTTGGCTGCTGGTCATTCGGATCCCTTGTAATGCCGTCCCTGTGATTATTGCTCCAGGGCTTTCCTTTCCTGAGCAATTTCACAAAGAAATCATTGTCATTGAAATCCACTGGGAGATAATTAGCAGTTTGCACAACTGTATGCAAGTATTGTGTATCATTTATTTAAATGCGTAAATGTCATTTCCAGGCGGCAATTTTGAAATGTTTTGTCCCATCATTTTGTTGTCATTTATCATTTTCTTTGAAAGCATGTTGAGTAAAGCAAGCAAAGGAAACAGGCTAAAGAAAAATAATGCCATTACGTAAGACTTTTTTTTATATATATAAACAAGCTATTTTATCTTGAAGCAACACCCCCATCTGCGGAATGAGGTAGTGGAAAACCTAAAGAAAGGACAGGGAAATCTATATAAGTAACATTTATTTTGCTCAACTAACATGATCTAAAGGGATTTGAAATGATGTCTTATGTTCACTGGTCCCCTTTAAAAGTGACTGCACAAAGCCCATTCATTAAAAAAAACCACACACAATTGTTATATATTGTGTATTTTATTTAGATCTGCGACATTAGCTCAAAGAGGTAAAAGTTCTGACAGAGTCTCAGAAGGAGAAGGGAAAAAAGCCTGTAGAACACTGGTCAAATGCCAATTTGGTCGCCTAGATCAACACAATAAGGGGGTTATTTAATAAACTCTTGATTGAATTTTTTTACTATAAATTTCGAATTCTTAGTGGAAAAAAAACTCATATTTTTCAGGATTTATTAAAGGAGACATTTTGTGTAAAAAATAAGAATGTACCAGTGCATTATACTCATTTAGATATAGAAGAATTGTTCTTGAAAAAGTAGTGTTTCAGGCTGATTTATTGAATATTTCTGCAGAAACCCTTATAATCCCTCCCTTCTCTTCCACTTGCTGCTCCCTGAATTCCCAGGCTGTGCACTCAGCTCACTGCACTGTAGGACAGGAACCAATCAGCAGCTAGCAGGACCTGATAGGGAACTGTCTGTGCTTGTGTGACTGCAGGGCTGTGATTGGCTGTCCCCTCCTACTGTGCTTCTGGCAGGGACCGTTAGGACACGCCCACCCCTCATTTGAAACCCAGACAGGGACCAGAGAACATCTATAGGGAGCTCCAATAAAGGGGCTACTTTTAAAGATAATATTAATGTTTAGCCCCATGTAAAAGCAACACCATATATTTCTTATAATTGCCTACAAAATTAGGGTTTTTTCATTTATCCTATATGTCTCTTTTAAAGCGCGATACTGCAAAAAATCAAAATCCATCTCAGACTTGCCGAGGTTGTATATAGGAGAGGTCCCTATACTATTTTGAGGTTTCTATGGTCTGCACTGGAATTAGACTGGAAAATCCAATTTCAGTCTTTTCTGGCAAAAATCAGAAAAATTCTGCATTTTCAGGAAAAAGCCTTCATTTTAGCTAGTTTGTCCCCGATCCGATTTAATCGTGCTTTTTTAGTAATAAATAAGGTCACATCCTGGATTCTGGTTTGATGGGACGTTTTTATTTTAAAAAATTAGAAAAAATCTGATTTTGCTAAATAACCCCCAAATCTGATTTTTTTTTTTAATTTACAAAAATGTCTTTGTTTGGGAAAATTAGTTATTTTACATGAAAAAAAAGTTTTGCAAAAAATACATTCTCTTTTTTCCATATACAGGTAAGGGACCTGTTATCCAGAATGCTTGGGACCTGTGGTTTACGTAATTTGGATCTTCATATAATCTACTAAAAAATATTGTAAACATAAAATAAACCCAAATAGGCTGGGTTTGCTTCCAATAAGGATTGATTATATCTTAGTTTGGATCAAGTACAAGGTACTGTTTACACAGAAACGAAATTGTTTTTAAAAATTTGGATTATTTTGATAAAATGGAGTCAGTTGGAGATGGTCATTCCGTAATTCAGAGCTTTCTGGATAACGGGTTTCTGGATAACAGATCCCATTCACACTACAAACAATTTAGCCTTTTTGCAAACCCTTTGCCTTTCATGCGACAGTAGTAGAGCGCCAGTGCGCAGTACATGTAGTGAACGTAAAATTCGTTATTTTACACTGTAACAATTACGCCATCCTTACTCATGTCTTTTTACCCATTGCAATGTGATAAACTGTATCACATTGCGAATGCATATCTTTATTCTTATTTTTGCAGCTTTATAGTTTTTTTAGCTTTTTTAATTGCATTCCCACCATTGAGCTTTGCACCTGCCTTTTGCACGTTGCTCCTTCATGTACTTTAGTCAAGGGGCCCTTTATTCAGAAGTACCATGTTATTGAACAATAACAGGAGTTTTACAGCATTGCCATTGCATATTTATAAATATATGCATGTGTAAAACTGCTCTGGTATGCAGTCCCTGAAGCAGTGGTGGAACTACCAGGGGTGCGTGAGTGCGACTGCACCAGGGGCCGCACCCCCTCGTGGCCCACTGGAGGTTTCCTACCAAGCAGGGTTGCCAAGTTTGCTGTTTTCCAGCCAAATTGGGCTACTAATCTAAAAGCCCATGCAGGTATAGAAAGTACAAACTAGCCATGGTACAGATTTGGGCTACTTTTTGGGCCCTCAGCTGGTTTGTACTTTGGAAACCAGCCAAAGTTTTTCATGACCTAATGTGCCAAGCATGCGTCCCCCGATGCATGTTGGGTAATGTAGTATTTGTTTAACAATTTACCAACTGCCAAGTTTAATGTAAGACTACAATACCCAGCATGCAATGGGACTGACTTGTGTAGAAGTTTGGAGTTAGAGTTCTGCAGCAGGTACCTGCGGGTTACCCACAAAAAAAGTGGCACCCTGCGGAATGAGGGGAGCATTTTCAGGTGCAGATATAGACGTGGTCTGCGGGTCGTGGGTCGGGTTGCAGGTCTCATCTAAATTTCTTATTTTATGTACTATTGTCTATATTTTACTCCTTTTAACATTTTACAAAACTTTTTCCTGTCCCTGCCCACTTTTGATGATGTTGTTTGCAGCAACATCACTTCCTGTTCGATGGTGGCTGTCAGGTTGTGGGTTGTGGGTTGGGTTGCGGATAAGG
Organism: Xenopus laevis; assembly: GCF_017654675.1. Taxonomy (NCBI): domain Eukaryota; kingdom Metazoa; phylum Chordata; class Amphibia; order Anura; family Pipidae; genus Xenopus; species Xenopus laevis. The sequence continues at coordinate 132,415,332 of NC_054387.1, read as the reverse complement.
CAGCTGCGGGTCCGGGTCCACTTTCCCACTCCAATATGTGCCCTCTCAATCCAGCAGCCAGGAAGTGACACCATTCTACCTACAAGGGCTCGTTCAGATACAGCCTACCCTGCTGCCATGAGATTCCTGGCAATCAAACCATGGGCTGCTTCCTGGAAAGTCAAAAATAAATTCACCTGGCACGAATCCGCTGTGAACTTCCACATTTCGCTGTTGGTGAATAAATTTGTGAATCTCCAGCGAAGATTCGCTGGTGAAAATTCGCCGTCGTCAATTTCCAATTTTCACGATTTTTCAGTATAAACGTTTTCATTTCATGATTTTCTCGTGAAACCGTTCGAATTGCACTTTTATAAAAATCACCACTTAGAACAGTGTCATGGATTCTGCCTGCTCATTTCACAAATGGTGAGTAAAGGGAAATACACAGCTTTATAAATATCAAATTCATTACACTTTTTTTAATGTATGTACCTTTATAAATAGAGTATGCCCCATCGTATTCCAACAACAAACACTACAAGCAGCCTCAAAAATGGCTCAGTAGCGAAATCACAGCACCATCCAAATCGTTTATAATAATAAAAAGCCTTTATTAAGTTCCTGGCATAAATCCTGAACAAACAGTTCGTTCGAGCTCTAAGCCAGGAACCTAATAAAGGCTTTTTATGATTATAAATGATTTGGATGGTGCTGTCATTTCGCTACTGAAGTATTCAACCACTGGACAACCTTACATGTGCACCTGCTTATTGAGATTGTGGTTTTGGGTGAGTGCTGACCAATTGTTCCAGCCTCAAAAATGGCAGCAGGGGCCTGTCCAGAAGTGTGGGAGCCCTACGTTGCAGAATATGTTATTAACTGGAAAAGGGAACTCGTCTGTACTCAGCTTCTGTGAGGTTGCTAGACTGAATATTACTGTCGCTGTCTACAGCTCATGTACAGGGTCCCTTTTTTCAAGGGGAATGGTTGAATAACTTTGGGTCTGAAATGGACTCTATAAGATCCACGAGGGAAAGAAACAAAACCCCTCAGACAAAAAGGATTCCCCCCCAAAAGGGCACAGGCGACTGAAATGAGGGAATGTAACGTTTTGGTGCCCTACACAGCCTTGTAAATTCCAGAGGGATACCATTTAAGAAGATGTTTTAATATGAGAATGCTTTTATCAAAAATTTCCAAACTTTCCCTTTGTTAAACAAAGCTCTGATTTCACCAATATACCCCCAACTAGTGATCTCACAATACTTACACCTGCTACACCACACACTTTGATGATATTTATGGTGGATATTCTTGTGGTTTTCATGATATTAAATAAATGATAATGTCTAAAAGGTCTCTTCTTGACTTATTTTATATTGTAGCTAAGGACAACCTTCCTCCACTAAACCTTTAATCTTCCTCCACTGAAGTTGCTGGAGCAGCAGTTTCATAATGATGATAAGGCTGACTTTTGTTGCTTTCACATCTATTGCACAACTCCTTTTGTATTACTTCTGTATATTTTCTGTATATTTTCTGTATATTTAACCCTATGCAAAAACGGGTTTACAAATAAACTGATGGCAGCAGAGTCAATGTTGGCTAGTAATAGTGCAAGTGAAACTGGGGAATATAGGAAGGGAGGGTTATAGCATAACAATAGAAATCAGATAATTATTCAACAGTTTGATTTTTTTAGCCTGGAGATACATTTCTGGTGCCAAGGAAGAGAGAGTAGAAGACTGTTCCTGAGAAGCAGGCAAGTAAATTAACAAGTGGGTCTTGGGTAGGAAAGGAGAAACCAGATGAAGAAGAACGTTAACACAAAAATTAGATACTTTTGACGTAGCTTATACTTCTTGTTTATATTAAATCGGTTTCATATTTTGTATTGATGTTTTTTTAAATGTTGTTTAGAAGACTTAAAGTATGGTGGTTTAAAAATACCCCTTATCTAGTAAATCCCAGGTCGTTAGCATTCTAGATAATAGATCCTGTACCAGTACGTGCAGTTTTGTACACAACTGTTGACTGTTCTATCAAGAAAGAAGATAATGAACCTATTTAATAATGTTATATGTAATTAAAGATTCAATTATCTGCTATGGGCATGTGAAAAAAAGAGAGATCTATCATGCTTGATACCTGCCCCTGACAAATAGATGATACATGGGACAATGTAACCACAGCCCATTCATAAATAGAAGAACTTAAGGGGATCTATTAAAAAAGATCTCCATTGTATTGTTGGGTCTGGAACTTGGTGAGAGACTTTTCCAACGCCAACGCCCTTATCAATGTTGCAATCAGAGAAGGAAGTCTATTGAGATACAGAATACAAGCATTCAGTAGTTTGGGTGAGAACGTTCTGCCAGTCTCGACCCGTGCACATATATTTGATAGGTTACAGGTTATGATCCAAAAGCATTGGGTTATACATGATTGGCTAAAATATAACTTGCAAAATAAGGCTAAGCAAAATATTCTTATATGGGCATAAACTTTATACTTGGTACAGTTGTTTGTTTATCTGTAGTGCAATTAGTAAGGGCAGGGAAAATCTGAATTGGGGGAAGCACAGGGTATGAAATGACCCGATTATCTTCAACAATTTCTACGGTAGAGGTGGGACTAGGGTTTGACAGAAGCATTAATTGGGCATATTGGTCAGGTGAATTGCGTTTTCTTTTGGGAGGCATGACAAGACATGGCTTTAATGATAATGATGCGAATAATGAGGAATAATACAGCAATCAGGCAGCTATTAAGGATGATAGATACAATTGAACCCCAGAAACTGCCAAACAAGCTAGAGAGGGACCAGGGATCCTCCTTTCTAAGGCTGGACTCAATGCGTTTGATATTGGCTTTCCGATGGAGTCATTGTGATCAACAATATTGGTACAGCAATCAGTTCCAATAAGTGTGCAAACCCCTCCTTCCTTGGCTAGGACAAAGTCAATGGCCATTCTATTTTGTAACACCACCTTGCGAATTTGGGCCTGCTCTTCATTGAGGTCTGCTATGGCGTCAGAGGTTTAATTTACTATAGCGTCTAGGATGGTAGCTAGCTTTCTTAAGGCCAATATAAATCTAGGAACTCTGTACAAGGGGAAGATGGTGGAGATAACGGAGTCAAATGAGGAAAGGTCCCACCCATCTGGTACATCCCGTCTTGGTCGAACAAGAGCAGACCGATGTTGGGGCGGGGACAAGTAAACTTTAGTGGCTGGGATAATTTGACCAATAACACATCTGCCTTGGGCTTTTAAGGGGAGGGTTGCCTTTTTGAGAACTCCACATTGGGCTTCACTTAAATTAACTTGAGGAAAGGAGACCTGTTCAAGAATAGTGTAGTTAACAAACAGACCCACAAGATTAGGAGCACCTCCATTTGTGGGAAAGGGGGAGCATACCCAACAATTACTAGAGTTGACTGCATAAGCAACTTTGTGGTGCAGCTGCAGAACAAAATTATTTTCGAATGCAATGATCTGGGAAAACTGTGAGAGAGAGAAAAGCATCAGGAGCAAAGCAACAGACATGACTTAGTTTGGGAGAGAAGGATAACTCTCAGAACAGCCATCTGTGGAGGAAAAATTATACCGTACATGCACTCTCTCTTCTATGTCTCATGGGGCAAACCACTACAGCCAGTCTGTCCAGAGACCGTCGTCAAGCGTAACAGGTGGGAGTTATCGTGCTCGGAATCGGGTCAGTGGTGGGCTTAGCTGTATTGAGGGTTTCGCAACCTCTGGCTTTGGCACAGCCAGGGCAGTTGGAGGTACTGAAGATTTAGAGTGTGATGCGTTCACCCAGTATGACTTGCCGTCCAGCTTCGCTGACGTAGGTGATGTAAGTAGCGCCTGGAATGGTCCTTTCCACCTTGGTTCCAAAGGGGATTTCCTAATATGGTTACGGTAATAAACCCAGTCTCCTGGTTGTAGTCGATGAGGTTCCAATGGATGTTCAATTGGCTGTAAGGTTTGCACCTGTGATTTAATCAAAGACATTTTGTGCGAGAGTTGTATACAGTACTGTGCTATATCATCACTACAGGTTCTGAGTTCTGTAGGGACAGTCATGGCAACATTAGTATTCATCTTCCTACCAAACAAAATCTCATCTGGGGACAATCCATGTTTTGCTGTGGGAGTGCATCTCAGCAGATGGAAGATGTACCAGAGGAAGGGCTTCTACCCATGAACATCCTAATGCTTTTGTTACTTTTACCAACTTAGATTTTATTATACAATTGGTTCTTTTAGCTGCTCCTGATGCTTGCGGTTTATAAGGGGTATGCAATTGTTGTAAGATATTAAATGGACCCCCCTGTCTAAGCTGATTTGCAAGGGGACACCAATTCTCGGTACAACTTCTCTTAAAATACGTTTAGCTGTGGTATTAGCATTTGCCTTTCCTACAGGTGCCTCAGCCCCACCGTCATATGGTGACGCCCTCGCACCAGCCAGATTATATCCCAATTTAACTGCAGACAGTAGCAGTGAGGATTCCACTGTGGGCATTGGGAATACTAATGGGATGGCCGACATTATATTTCGGACAAATTGGACATACATTTTCATGATGGACTAAGGTACCATGGAAAAACCTGGGACATGCCAGAATTTGTTAATGGATTGTTTCATCCCCCCTTTTCCCAAGTGATAATCCCTGTGGGGAATCAAAGCCAAACGAGGGAGTCATGACTTTTAAGCAGCTATAAATTCACCATGTACATAAGTACCTTTTGGACTGATTTTGCAAACGTGTTTGGCCCAGAATGCAATTTTAGCTGAATTAGCATTTTGTTGTAGGGACTTCAATTGGCCATTGAACTAAGAAAATGGGGTACCAATAGAAATGGATGCAAGTACAGTAGGTGAGGGAGAATGGACAGAATGGCTGCTTTACAGAATATACCAGTAACTGCATTCAGAATAATTATTGTATGCTGTACATTTAACTATAGGCAAGGACTATATCAATAAAATAGCATTCAATACATTTGCAATTAATTCTTGATGAGCAATTGGCTTTCTTTGAAAAAAATGAGATACCCCCTTTTTTTTAAAAATGGACAAGCCCTACATAATAAGTAGAAAACACATTAACAATTTTACCAATGGAAATTTCACATGTTCATGTAAAGGCAATAAAGGCAGCAGCTTGAGCTGAGTGTGGTATTACTTCCGCTTCAATCAGGTTGATGTATAATGGCATAAGGCGTTTGCTGTCAGTGGCGCATGAAGAACTTATCAAAAAATAATTTAAAATCCATGTAAAGTGGATGAGCAAACAATTCAGGATGTGGAGAGAGAGTAGTATCTAAAAAAATAAAGCACACTCATGTGTTGTGTCAAAAGAGTCCTCATTTAGTTCTGGGCAGTCAGCAGGCTGTAGAGTAGCTGGGTTCAATGCTGAAAATTGCTTTAGCGTAAAGCAGAGTCTGGCTGATGACAATTGTGAGTATAGACCGAGTTCAACACTAGGGATGTAGCGAACTGTTCTGCGGCGAACTAGTTCGCGCGAACTTCGACCGTTCGCGTCCGCCAAATGTTCGCGAACGTTTGGGAACGTTCGCATTTTGAGTTCGCGTTCGATTCGAATACAAATCGTTCGACCATTCGACCATTCGAATTCCTTCGACCGCTAAAAATCGAACGATTTCCATTCGTTCGAACGATTGTAAGCATTCGATCGAATGAAAAGCATTCGATCGAATGGCTTCGATCGTTCGATTCGAATGAAAATCCTTCGATCGAACGATTAAAATCCTTCGATCGTTCAAATCGAACGATTTTACCGGGTGTTCGAAGTTTGCGAACTGTCCGCGAACGTTCGCATTTTTTGCCGGTGTTCGCGAACGGCGTTCGCGAACACCAAATCGGCAGTTCGCTACATCCCTATTCAGCACAGTCTAGGAAATGTGGACAATACAAAATAAGTTGATTAGCGAGAACAACATTACTGAGTTTGCCAACAGAGCGGAGGCATCCAGGTAGTCCCTAGGCCAGGGATCCCCAGTAGCTCGTGAGCAACATGTTGCTCTCCAACCTCTTGGATGTTGCTCTCAGTGGCCTCAAAGCAGGTGCTTATTTTTGAATTCCAGGCTTGGAGGCAAGTTTTGGCTGCATAAAAACCAGGTGCACTGCCAAACAGAGTCTCAATGTAGGTTGACAATCATAGGGGCTACTAAATGGCTAATCACAGTCCTTGGTTGGCACCCCAGGAACATCTTTTCATGCCAGTGTTGCTCCTCAACTCCTTTTACTGCTGAATGTTGCTCACGAGTTCTAAAGGTTGGGGATCCCTGCCCTAGGCCATTGGATCAAGCAAGCAACTGTAGTAGGCAACAGGTCTTTGTTTTCTAAAAGCTCTGGTTGAGGACTCCTTAAAGGAGAAGGAAAGGTTAAAACTAAGTAAGCCTTATCATAAAGGTCCATCTAAATATACCAGTAAACCCCCAAAGTAATGCTGCTCTGAGTCCCCTGTCAAAAGAAACACTGCATTTCTTTCCTTCTATTGTGTACTCATGGGTTTCTGTATCAGACTTCCTGCCTTCAGCTTAAACCTCATTGCCCTGGGCAAGAGCATGCTCAGTTTGCTCCTCTTCCCACCCCCCCACCCCCTTCTCTACTGTAATCTGAGCCCAGAGCAGGGAGAGACTCAGGCAGGATGTGATGTCACACCACATTAATACTGCAGCTCCTATCCTAAACAAACAGAGAGTTTCTAGAGCTTTTTACTCAGGTATGGTAAAACATTCTACAGAAGAAATATAGCATTCTAGCTTGCACTATTGCAGCTAATCTATTGGCAATAAAATGCCATCGTAGCTTTCCTTCTCCTTTAAGCATGGCCATTAAGTTCATGACAGTATAAGGTAGAGGTTTGGAGTAGTCGGGTAAGCCAAGTGTAGGAGCATACAGAAGTAGTTTATTCAGAGCGTGGAAACGTGGTCGTTTTCAGATGACCAAGTCAGGGCAGCAGTTTCACCATGAACCTGAGAAAGAAGAACTTTCAAAGGGTGGGTGAGTAGGGTAAGTAACTGGATATCCATTAACAACAAAATTAATAAACGGTTAACTTGCAGAGTCACGTACATAAGCATGAGATTCGTATGGCCACAAGCATAGACTACAAGTGAGGGGGTTGAAAACTAAAAAGGGTGTCAAAGATGTTGTGACTTGAATTGCAGGGGCAAAGGTGCTTGAATTCGAAATGGTGGCAGTATCTAGAATTATTATTTTTCATATCAAAACCTTATAGTGAATGTATAATGTCATAGACAGACTAAAACAGTACAGTACTAAAACAAATAGTGGAGAATACAATATTGAAAAATAGCTATACACTGCGCAAATGTTTAATAATTTAGGCAGATATTCATATCATCACCATTTCTATCCCTATCGCTATCCCTATATTTCAATGCTTTTTCTCAAAATGTTGCCTCTATACATATATGACATATACTGTATGACATATTGTCAATTGTTAGCAGAAAGAACAGTTGAAATGTCACAATCTATATGAGTTCGGTATGAAGAAGACACTTTGTAGAAGAAGGAGGGGGAGCTCATTTGGAAAGAGGAAATTAAAGTAGCTGAGAAATGTTACAAGCAATTAGTGAAACAAACAGATATTAGATTCTACACTCATTAAAACCTGAAAGCAAAAGGCAGTGGAAGGAGCTTATTATCTGCAGATAAATTGGACCAGCAGCAACAGAATAGTAATATGAGGGAGAAGAAAATGCACCCTCTGGAAAGGCATCAGGCCACAATACACACACAGCCCATTGACGAACAGTAGATGACGAGTTCTGTCGTTTATCTCTCAGTCAATCACCACATCTGGACACACTCCTAATGCTCAATACAGATTTATTTGTAAGGTGCACCAAACTGCAGATTTAGCAATATAGCAAATCTGACAGGTCCAGACACTTTGTTATATAAATTTATACCCAGATCAAAACATCATTACATTTTAGATTATGTATTTTACTTGAAACAATCTTATTGGTCATCTTAATTTTTTTAATTTTTTTTTTAACGTCATTGGATTTTATTATTAAGTATCATTTGTTATGAAGTACGTTTTTCCTTTAATTATTTATTGTCTAAATTTTTAAGGGCTTTACATGTACCAAGCAAAACAATTTCAGTTCCTATAACAGCTGTGTACTAGCAAGCAAGAACTTTAAGCTTAACCCTTTACTAGACAACTTTGTCAACTTGACCTGACATTTTCAATCTTATGAATCACTGAATGAGTGATAAGGAATCTTTCGCTGACATTTAGGGGCAAATTCACAAAGATGCGAAGTTGTGCCTGGCGCAACTTCGCTGCACTTCGCCGCACTTCGCCATGCGTAGTTTCGCCAGCGCTCCGCAAATTCACTAAAATCCGAAGTTGCGCACAGGGGTAGCGCAAGGTTGCGAAGTTGCGCTATATAAAGCAAAGTTACGCTAGCGAAGGTTAATTTGCATACGGTGCGAAATTCAAATTTCAATGGAGGAACACGTATCTGCACTACAAATGCCCTGAAAACCTTCAAATCAGAAAATAAAAATGTTATTTTGCCCTACACATGTGCCCACTGTCTAGGTAAGTTGCCATGAGTCAGGAAATGTAGGGGGGAAGGAGGGGAGCCCCAAAAATGTTTCGATCTTTTTCAGCCTATCAGCCATCATGTAGAAAACACGCCAGCGTTTTTTGGGACTTAGAAAAAAAATTGACTTTTTTTGAAACAATCCCTATCTACTCTATTGCGCTTCGCCTGGTCTGAGGTGGCGAAGGAAGTCTAGCGTAAAAGGTAGTGTTCAGTACACTGCGAAAGTTAATGAATTTGCGTAGTTACGTCGCTAGCGAAAATTCGCCTGGCGTAAGGATGCGAAGTAACACTAGCGAAACTACGCCAGCGTTCGTTAGTGAATTTGCGCAGTAGCGAAAATGCCAAATGATAGCAAATTAACGCAAGCGTTCGGCGCTTCGGCGCTTAGTGAATTTGCGCCATAGTCTAATCTATATTGCAGTGGTATACAATCTTGAGTTAGTTGTTTCAGTAATTATGACCAGCTCAATATTGATATCTCTATCAAGAACAGCTACAGAGGAGTCATGTATTATGGTCAAATATTGACCATCAATGATGAACATGAACATGGACATGAACTAAGGGCTTTTAACACACAAACTTTAGACAACAGACACAACAAGCAATACCTATCACCATCAACAAAACAACAACATCAGGATTTCTGGTCCATTCCAGCGTTGTGTGTTGCGAAGCACATTTACTATACTTAATATCCTTATAATACACAAAAGCCATGAATATCTTGTAAATACTATCCTTATAAACGGTGACTAGTGATGTCATCAGTTATAAACGGTGAGTTCTGATGTCATTTCTGTCACATGACTCACTGAAATTTGTGTATTATAATAAATAAAGTACCCCCAGTTGTAAAATATGAGGATATTAGAAGTTACCTCGGAGTTCCATGACCTGTATAAAAACACTCAGCCTTCGGCCTCATGTTTTTATATGGTCATGAAACTCCTCGGTAACTTTTAATATCCTTATATTTTATAAGAGGGGTACTTTATTCACTATATAAGCAGCGGGAGATAAAAGGTGTGATGGCTCAGTAAAAGCAAACATTTGGGAAGCGCATTCCCGACTGGCTTTGGACTTGAGGTTACCCATGACTATCACTAACAAAAGACGACACTTGAGCTCCTCTAAGTGTGGTCTCGGTGTGGTCTGTTAAACTAATCTGTTAAACTACAAACAACACTTTCTCTGTTTCTCTTTTTTACTCAATACTCTCTTTTTCTCTCTCAAACCAGCAAAAGAGGAAGTGAACAGAGAAATACTCTGAAATACACAAAACTGCAGCAACAGCACTGTACAAAAATGTAGGGAATTCACAAGCCAATTATGATTTCAGATAGGATCTTTCCCCATTTTCTTCCACTATCTAAAGCCTCTAGGATGTGTGTGCCCTCTAGAGCCCACACTCCTCTAGGTGTCTGTACTCGCTAAGGTACACACTCCACCTTTTACAAGCAGCTAGCTCGTAGCAGATCTCGCGTGTATGTGCCCTCTTTCATGCACACACACTGGAAAGCTTACTCAATATCTAAACGGAGCCGCGGTCACTCGCTAATTGAATGATACAGCGCTTATTTTACCACAACTGGGGCTCATAACATTGGCGGGGGACGTCTCCCAAACCATCAACAGAAACCTTACGACGTGGTCGGTAGAGTAACCTAGGACCACCAATACCGTATGAGCCTGGAGGGTCTAGCAAAACCTTGACAAGTACCACACACTACAATTAACTATCTCATATAGTAGGGAGTAAACCTCAAGCCAAAGCCACACAGCAAAAGATTAGATATCTAACAAGCGCGATTACAAAAATGAAACAGGCTAATCATACAATCAAAATTACTCTTCAGTTCTCTGAAATAAACTGACTGGGATTCAGCCTTACCGGGACAGGTTGGAAGCCAGACCAATACCTAGTGCAAAAATAGGTAAAAACATACCAAATCTTGGGCCCTTTGCACTTGGTAGAGGTAGAACTCCAGTTCCCGTTGCCCGAAAGGTGAATCCGAGTCACGGCACCAGCTGTTGGGTCTGGACCTTGGTGAGAGACCTTTCCAATGATACAGCCAACGCCCTTATCAATGTTGCAATCAGAGAAGGAAGTCTATTGAGATACAAAATACAAGCATTCAGTAACTCGGGTGAGAACGTTCTGCCAGTCTCGACCTGTGCACATATATTTGTTAGGTTACAGGTTATGATCCAAAAGCATTGGGTTATACATGATTGGCTAAAATATAACTTGCAAAATAAGGCTAAGCAAAATATTCTTATATGGGCAAAAACTTTATACTTGGTACAGTTGTTTGTTTATCTGACTACAAGCAATTTCTTAATAGCCAGCTAGCTAGGCGTTGGGTTAGGTTTGGATTCATCAATATGATGTAAATTGACTAACATTCTTTATTTTTCCAAAATAAACCTTGATTTACAGTGCCAAATGAAACCAGGGGAAGAATTTGTTGACCCTTCTTTCTGTCTTCTTTTTGTCCATGAGTAAATGAAAAAATGTGTCATTGTTTGCACAATTTGCTTTTATTGGCTGATTGGTGGCTTCTCTGTTATGGACATTAAGGGGTGTTATGATAAAATATATCTGGAACGGTCTAAATCCTAAGACGGACGAATGGCTAGTGTCAGAGTGCTGATATTTGTCACCCCTGCCCTCTATGACGCCATAACGCTATAGGGCCCAAGGCAGGATGGACTATAAGGGCTAATGGTCTACTGTGGACAATGGTCACTCATATAGCTTATACCAGGCCATACAAACAAAAGATCATCACTCTGTTACTTAAATTCCAGAGTGTCAGCATAACGCCAGCCTGTCTGCAGAAGTGCTGCTCAAATTACTGGAAATACCACAATGGCCTTGGTTAGCCAATAGCTGATTGCGAGGTTGTGGACCGTTGGAGCTAGGCACAGTATGTTACAACATTCCTTTGATAACATGTAAGACTAAGTAAATCATTTAGACATTAATTGTACAAGGAGGAGTCAGACTGTGTATAGTATTTCTGTGAACCCTTTGTTACAATAACTGTAAATGCCTTCTGAAAGCTATATAACGCCTGGACCAAGAGGTGGGTCTTTGGTAAGTCCTTGGCTGACATTCTGTGTGTTACTCCAACAGCTTACCCAGACAAAACTGTTTTGTTGTATTATGTATGAATAAATTGCCTGACTATTACTAAAGGTTTTCCTTTACTGAGTTTTGTCTCACACGAGGTCAAAATGGTACTACTAAAAATACCATCAGGGGGGTATTTATCAAGGGTCGAATTTCGAGGGGTTAAAACCCTCAAATTGGACCATCAAATTGAAATCCTTGGAATTCGAATATCGAATTAGAAGGATTTAGCGCTAAAATAAGCATTCGATCGATCGAATAAAATTCATTTGATCGAACGATTTTTATTCGATGCCAAAAACTTAGAAAATGCTTGTAGAAGGTCCCCATAGGCGTATAATGCAATTCGGTAGGTTTAACTTGGCGAAGTATTGAATTCAAAGGATTTTTAAAGAGACAGTACTTCGACTACCGAATAGTCGAACGATTTTTATTTGAATCGTTCAAATCGCAGTCGAAGTCCAATTCGATGGTCGAAGTATTCGAAATTCAAACTTTTTGAAATTCAAATATTCACCCAAGGCTAAGTAAATCTGCCCCTAAAAAAATGTTGTCAACTTTTTGCATCAATAAAATTATAGTATTTTGTCAGACTTACAACAAATGTGGCCGCAGGTTATAATGGCATAACTCCATCTCTGAATAGTTTTTGCTGAAAAAGGAAAATGTTTAAAAAATAGTTTTGTATATAGAGTGGAAAGGTCCTCTTATGGTCACCCATGCATTTAAGCTTGTGACCAAAGGTAAATAATTACGATGAGCATATGTGGTTTACCTTGATGGGTTGACAACTTTCTGAACATAAACTTGAAACTAAAAACGTAGTTATTTTAATATGTGTTAAATGAAAATAAATAAATAAATAAGTACATAAAAAGTTTTATACTTGATTTATTAACCTGTAGATTGATTCTCTATTTTCAGGAAGCACCTTTGTTCTGTTAGACATATAAACTTCATTGCTCTACAGGATTACCAGCTATGATACACTAAACCTCCAATTAAGAGAAACACAATACTATTACATTGAGAGACTACACCTTCCCTGACTGATATTTCTCAGCCAACTACAAAAATGGCATTGGGGTATCAAAACTTATCATCCTTCCAAGAAACTAAAAGTAAGTATTATATACATCTACAGTAATGTGAAGGCTGTGGGAGCAAAAACTGGGGATCTCGTTAAAAAAAAAACGATTTATTCATCAGACCATCAATCAGGACTATGTATGTATTGTGTGACCTCAGGGTGTAGCAGGTGGCACTAAGGGATCTATAATAATTGGCAGTAAGGTACAATATTTTTCCTCAGCCATTGGGCCGGACAAGCATAAAGCTTTTAAAGCTTGAGGATTGGCACTAACTTATTGTTGGAAATGGAAATGTGCGACTCTGGTCTGAAACAAAGAACTGAATGTTTCATTAATTAATGTTTTTCTGTACCTTGTTTTGTAATCCAGGTGTAGGATCTTTCTTTGGGTTTCCTCTTCTCTATCCTCCTTTACCTATCAGACCAGATTGGGCACTAGAGAGCAGTTCATAGTTCAGACTTTTTACAGTAGTTTTTAATAATTTTGTTCATCCCTTCACATGTGAATCACTGGTGCATTTGACTTTCACTGATACGCATGAAGTAAGCTGAACGGGGTTCTAAGGGCAAAATACTGTATTTGATATTACTATACTGTAATTGATATTTGTCTTCTGTATGCAACCATTTTGCTATAGAAATCTATTTAGAAACCAATGAAGGATGTAAGCAGGAGAATAGGGGCCGCTAAGGCCGGGCCAAGCTGATCGGGTACCCTAGGTTAGGAAGAGAAGAATGACAAAGGGAGGGGAGACAGCAGCAGAGGGGAGGGCAGGTTAAGGAGGGGAGTACAACAAAGGGAGTGGAGAGCAGATGTGGGGAGGGAAGGAGAGGGAGGGGAGAGAGCGGCAGACAGAAGAGCAGGGTAGGGAGGGGAGCACAACAAAGGGAACGGAGGGAGAGCGGAGAGAATGAGGGGAGAGCAGCATAGGGGAGCAAACATGAACTAAGGGAAGGCAGAAGACCCTTTAAAGGAAAACTTTACCCCCCAAACAATGTAGGTCTCTATAAAAAGATATTGCATAAAACAGCTCATATATAAAAACCCTGCTTCATGTAAATAAACCATTTTCATAATAATATACTTTTCTAGTAGTATGTGCCATTGGGTAATCATAAATAGAAAATTGCCATTTTCAAAAATAAGGGCCGCCCCCTGGGATCGTAGGATTCACTGTACTCATAAACATACCAACAAACCATACATGTTAGGTCACATGAGCCAATTAACAGATAGAGTTGTGTCTTTTGCTTCCACACTTCTTCCTGTTACAGTTAGAGCTGCAGTATTTCTGGTCAGATGATCTCTTCCTGTTACAGTTAGAGCTGCAGTATTTCTGGTCAGGTGATCTCTTCCTGTTACAGTTAGTGCTGCAGTATTTCTGGTCAGGTGATCTCTGAGGCAACACACAGACCATCACGAAATGGTGGCTCAAGGCAAGAGATGTAAAAGGGCAATATTTACTTAAATATATATTCCAGTTTGGTAAGATTCTTTAATATGCCACTTAATATGATATGAACTATCTGTTGCTTAAGTGTTCATTTTGGGGGTATAGTTTTCCTTTAACAGGTACCTGCCTAGCACATGACTATGGTTGCACCCTAGGTAAGGTGCTGTGACTACAGAAGTACAAGAACTCATTTACAAACACCTACAGACTCACAAATCCAAGTGGCTTCATCTGTATAAGTACCATCATGTTTAAAGATTGTTATGCTTGCTTCGAGATAGATGTTTAAGTTTACATCTCTCTTTAAAGTGTGCAAAATGTTGTGTAGATCAAGCACATGTTTGAGATAATTGATTGCTAAATGTTAAATTGTGATTTTATTTTTTTTCCAGCTGGAAATAGGGACACTCTTATTACAATGATGCAAACAATGAAAACTCGAAAGCTCTCCCTGAGGGACATCCTGGACATTGGGCAAGAGAATATAAGTGAAGTTGTTCCCCAGACTTCACAGGATCTTCCCTGGGCTCTTTTAAGGAAACTGATGGCGCTGGACAAGACTGCAAGGAACACATGTTTTGTGTCACATGCACAAAACTCTGGGTCAAATTTAGGGACAGGTATATATAGTTCCGATGCAGATAATGAATTTAATCCTTTAGATCTTTTGTATGTTCTCCTGAATTCTTCAGATAATTTTTTAAAACAGAACATTTACTCAAAAATGGCCATGTGCCAGTTTGCTGTCCCACTTTTGCTACCTGATGACGATGGCTCAGGCTGCACCTTTATGTTATGGGCAATGAGAGATATTGGTAAAAGGTGGAGACCTCAATCATTATCACAGAGTAAAGACTTTCTGGAGGAAAACCTTGTAGAGATTCCCATGGCTTTATTTTCCTTTGTAAGACTGGGAGAATGTATAATATCCAAATCCAATATCCTCAACCATGTTCTTAGCCCATCAGAGCAGTATAATGACTTCTTTATCCATAAAAATATGGAAGGTGGGAACATTGAAAGGAAAATCTCAAATGGCTTGGTGGAAACATCTTGGTATTTTCCAGCTTCTGGGAGCATTTTGAAGAACCTATTGCAGTTGCAAACCTGCGTGGAGACTTGGAGTCTAACCCAAACCAGTTTTGCTTCCTTGCAAAGGTATCCACAGCAGTGTTTATATTCATTGACAGCATTAATGAGCAACAGTTCAAGTTGTTCTCTGGCTGTAGAAACTCTCTCGCAACATTCTACTTTATCATCAATCCAAGTAATGGAAAAAATGTCACCAAAGAGACTGAAGCATGCTTGGAAAAGTTATTGTTATTTTTGAACATTGATACAAGAAATATACTGATAAAAGACCAAAGAGTAAATGATTAGTGATGGGCAAATTTGCGCCGTTTCGCTTCGCCGAAAAATTCGCGAATTTCGCGCAAAATTCGCGAAACGGCGAAAAATTCGCGAAACGGCACAGGCGTCTCGTTTTCGACGCCGGCGCCCGTTTTTGACGCCGGCGCCCGTTTTTTCGACGCCGGCGCCCGTTTTTGACGCCGGTGTCCGTTTTTCGAAAAAAAAATTTTGACGGCGGCGAATTTTTTCGGCGAATTTTCGCCGGCGTTTCGCAAATTTATTCGCCTGCTGCGAATCGCGCAAATTCGCAGCGAATTCGCGCCTGGCGAATAAATTCGCCCATCACTATAAATGATGCAAGATTCGTAAAAACTCTACAAAGCATTCTCAAAAACGTTTTAGATAATGCCTGTAGAAAAACAAAACTGGAAAATATGGCACAAATAGCAAATGAACTTGGCATCAACGTGGATGAAAATTGTGAGGAATGTCAGAAAGGAAAAGAATGTGCCACAGAAATAACAAAAAAGATGAAAGATGTGCTACAATATAAGAAAGATACCATGAAACTACAAGGTAAACTGTGGAAACAGTTGTCTCAAATAGAGAAAGAATTATGCAGAATGAGGGAACAAGGGGATTTAAGTTTAGAAGAATACAGGTCTCAGCTTTTAAAGCAACGTAAAAAGCTACATAGGCAGCAGAACCAACATGGCCTTACCGATGACATTAATTCATTTATATCGGCAATTACGGATATTTATGCTTGACTCAATAGGAAGAAAACATATTTCTAAGCTGCAAACTCAATACAAAGAAACATGCGCACTTGCAATGGATAACAGAGAAAAACTTAAGAAGTTAGACCAGCAGATATCTGACAGTTCTTTGGGACTAGAACATTTTCTGCGAGAAATTGGCCAGTTTTATGAGGCAGAATGTTCCATGGTGAGAGAAGAACAAATATCCAAAGAACAAAGGCAGTTTAGTGAACTACCAAAAATTGCTTCCACTCTCTTACTGGATGGGTTCCCATTAGAGCTGATAGATGAAGATGCCTCCAATATTCCCCTGCAGTGGGTGTCTGATGTTCTTGATGATTTGGATAACAAAACAGGAGGGAAATGCAGAATGAGAGTAATCTCTGTGTTGGGAGTGCAGAGCACAGGGAAATCCACCTTACTGAACACCATGTTTGGCTTGCAATTTCCAGTGGCCAGTGGGCGATGCACACGAGGAGGCTTCATGACCCTGATTAAAGTGAAAGAAAGCTTCCAGGACAAAATTGGCTGTGAGCTTGTTCTGGTGATTGACACTGAAGGTCTGAAAGCTCCAGAACTGGCTTCTCTAAAGTTCAGTAATGAACATGACAATGAGTTGGCAACTCTAGTTGTTGGGCTCAGTGATATCACTATAATTAATATTGCCATGGAGAATGCAACTGAAATGAAAGACACCCTGCAGATTGTGGTCCATGCATTTCTCAGAATGACTGAAATAGGGAAGAAACCCAAGTGCTAGTTTGTGCATCAGAATGTGAGTGATGTTTCTGCTCATGCTCTGAACATGAGAGACAGGAAGAAACTCCTGGAGCAGCTGGATGAAATGACTAAGGTGGCAGCAAACATGGAAAAAAAGGGGTGCAATTAGATATTTCAATGATATCATAGACTATGACACAGAAAGGGACAACTGGTACATTCCTGGGCTTTGGTGTGGTGTACCGCCCAAGGCTTCTGTAAGTGCTGGCTACAGTAAAAACATTCATGGTATGAAAAATTCTTTGTTCATGGAGGAAAATAGTACTCGACCAGCTCAAAAAATAGGTGAATTTATCGAATGGCTGAGAAGTCTGTGGAACGCTGTGAAACATGAAAATTTTATTTTCAGTTTCAGAAACAGTTTAGCAGCTGCGGCATATGATCAGTTGTCCATAAAATATTCCCAGTGGGAATGGAACTTCCGCAGGGAGATGTACAACTGGCGGATCAGTTCAGGAAACACAATCAAGAATCAGTGGCAACAAAACATTCTGGAAGAAACAAGCGCAAGCTTAAAAGATGATCTGCTTACTGTTATCAACAAAGAAGAAAGTGAAATGTTAAAACTGTTGGAAAAGTTTTACGAAGACAAATCTGACAATGCTCATTTGATAGAGACATTTCACGAAGATTTTATGACAAGTGCGAGAAGCCTCAGGGAGAAGCTGGAACATTCTGCCATAGCAAAGATGGATGAGGCTGTACGAATTCAGAAAGTGAAAAATAACATAAAGTTCATTGTAAGCAACAATCAAAAAATAATTGAGAACAATCTGACCAGTCTCTCACTACAGCTCAGGAGACAGGATGGTCATCTCAAAAGTGAAGAAGTTGAAAGTCGGTTTGAGACTACGTGGGACAAAAGTTTAGAAGAGTTACCAAGGCATCAAGTAGAGAGGAGAATTATCCAAACAGAAATGTTAAAGGAACTTAGTAGGGACATTGCAACTAAAGGAAGTTCAGTTCAACAGAAATTTCTCAGTGTCCAATGCTTAGAAGATTTTGGAAGACATGAATTCAAGGTGGAGGATGCACATATTGACATTGCAGCTTTCAGTACAAGGTATAAAAGAACGAATGACCAATGACAGCCAAAACAAAATAAATGTCCTTGCTTCTTCACTAATACAGCATTGCTTCGATTATATAGCCCAGAAGGCAGAAACAGGAGAGAATTACGACGAGATTTATTGTCAAGAACTGCTCAATACAATCAATAAAAGGCTTAGGGAGGAAGAAGTCAAACCAACTCCCTTTACCCATCTGTTTGAGTTGGATATAAAGCTCCATATTTTGGGAAAAGCAGCTGAGACATTTCAGGACATGCATGATAAGTTTGTTCAGTCAAATGATCCCATGCTCTATTTGGGAAAGCTAAAACCAATTTATTCCACCACAATTAAACATATATGCCAAGAAAAGGACGAAGGGCACAGCAGAGCTGAACAGTTCTGTGAAATCTGTTTTAAGCCGGCAATAACCAACCACATTAATCAGTATCTGGGGAGGGATATTGTAGATGATATTCTATACCGTGCAGGCAATAAATATTGCAGTAGAACCTTCTTCCAGTTCACTGCACTCAAGAAACTGTTTCATGAAGAAAACATTTCTCAATTTGTGACATACATTAATTCCTACGATCAGTTTGTAAAATCATGGATAAAACAAAACATCTTAGATACTTATGAGAATCCCAGTAATCTTAATGAATTACAAAGAAATGCCCTTTCCCATATCTGCAGTGATATCAGGGCAGTTCTTCACTCCGAAGACAGTTCCACTCTGCCAGACTTTTTGGAAGGTTTCTGCAAGGCATTGGGGAGCAAATTAATCATTTCCCAGAATGAAATGAAGGTGGTCCTTTTTCAAAACCAGTCAGATGTCCAAACATTTTCTGAGGGCATTGAATCATTTCTCGCAACCATTGAGAGCCAAACCTTGCCAGACTTTCAAGCTTTTGATGTCACGTCTTTGCTTTCCCAAGTTACCCTGGATCCACAGGATGAGCTGTTTAAGAAGGTGTTTGGCTGTGGGAAACAATGTCCCTTCTGCAAGGTCCCCTGTGAGGCTGGAGGTACTGACCACAAGAAGCACTTTGCATCAGTCCACTGCCCTCAAGGCTTAAACCGCTGGAGGCATAGTGAGAATCGGAAGTTGACTGTAGATATATGTTCAACTGCTGTTTCCTCTGATCACACTTTCAGGAATCCAGTTACAGACTGGAAATGGCATCCCTACAAACAATACCGCACAATCTACCCAGACTGGGACATTAAACCTGATCCTAGCATCACAGCCTCAGACTACTGGAAGTATATTTTTGCTAAGTTTAATACAAAGTTTGCTGAAGAATATAATGCATTGCCTGCTGATCTGCCAGATTCATGGAATGATATAACAGAGGACCAGGCTCTCAACAGTCTAGAAGAAGTATATGCTATGAAAAAATATTAAACCTAGTTTAGTGTTTCCTTAGAATGCAGCATAACCCTACTGGAACCAGGACCGCCATCAGAAATCGCAGGGCCCCATACGACAAAATTTCCTGGGCCCCCTGGGCTGCACCCACCGCAGGCCCCACCTACAGGTCCGCCTTCCCCATCCCACAGGTCCGGCCCCCACCACACAGTAAAAAAACAAAAAAAATATTGGTGGCTAGGGTTCCCACATGTTAATAAAAAATAAAAAGATATTGGTGGTCAGGGCCCCCCATAAAAAAACATTTGTGGCCAGGGCCCCCCAATTAAAAAATATTGGTGGCTAGGACCCCACATGAGAGAAAAAAAATTGGTGGCCAGGGCCCCACATTATGAGAAAATTTAGGCTAATCAAGTAAATGTGGCGTGACTTGGACCCCTTACCCTCAGGGCCCCCTACAACTCTCCCCCCTGTCCCCCCCTGATGGCTGCCCTGACTGGAACCAATTATAGAAGTTAGGTTAGGGCTAAAATGATGCTGCAGAATTTATCTGTTTCATTTTTAAACTTTTAACATTTCCTTTTGAGTTATATTGATGTATATTCCCTTTATTATATTTGTTCAGCAGGAGCATCTCTCAAGGTTTGCTCTATGTCTGTATAGGGCAATATGATAAAGCTATAACACATAATAGAAAGACGTGATCATTATAATTCATAAGGCACAATTCATTTCTGGGTTACAGATTTGCAGAATTTACTTCTCACAAACTAGTTTTCCCTAATCTAAGTTTTTTCCTTCACTTTTTTGGAGAGGAATAGTAATTGCCAATTGTACGAATGCATCTAGAAAGAGAAAGCTTTTCCATGATTATGTCTTCTCTGCTCACTGAATCTCATTTATAGCCATTCTTATTTTTACTTAAATAAGTGATTAACAAATCAAAGTAATATATACATTTATGGAATGTGTGCTAACATACTGTATAATGGATAATACCCTGTGATACTGTATTCTGTTTAAAGAGAAGCAATAAAAATTGACAAGCAATGACAATTTTAAGTATTTGCATTTATGTCTTACCATAAATAATGCATATAAAAAAAAAAAAAAATATATATATATATATATATATATATATATATATATTTATATATATATATATATAAGCACAGACAGGCTTCAGTTCCCTATCAGGTCCTGCTAGCTGCTGATTGGTTCCTGTCCTACAGTGCAGTGAGCTGAGAGCACAGCCTGGGAATTCAGGGAGCAGCAAGTGGAAGAGAAGGGAGGGATTATTAGGGGTTTGCTAATAAAGGGCAAGCGAGGGAACGCGGGGACTCCCTGTATTATAATAAAGGTTTATAAGGCCTGGGATTGCGGCTTCATCTGTGATGTGACCTGTGGTTCATAGTGGGCATTGCACCAAGGTATATTGGGATTTCTAAATGTGAGTCTCTGCCTTTGAAATATGTCCAAATATCACAGAGCAGAGGTGGGGCTGTCACAGGGATTAACCTCTCGTCCATGGGAAGTGCAGGGCAAAACTACCAAAGGGATTAACATTTTTCTCTGAATCAGTCCCTTCATCTCCCATGAGAAGTTCTTAGGTGAGGCAATAACAGGGATTGAGATCTGTTTCTGACTCTAAACCCTCTCCTGAGAACTGCTGGGCGGGTTATCACAGGGATTAACCTATAATCAGAATTTTTCCCCTCTAATGGAAACATCTGGGCAGGGCTATGACCGGGTTTAACTATTTTGTTCTGAATCTGTCCACAGCCATGGACACTGCTGGATGGGTCTATCACAGCAATTAATATCTTGATCTCCTCCCCCTTTCTACATTGTAGGCAGTGCAATGACATGACCTCTAGTGGTTATAGGACCTACAAGATTCATGTCTGGATTATTATACAGCTTGCAGAGTTTCATAAGACCTTCAGCAGTGCCATAACTACAAACGCACACAATATCAAACAAAATAAGAAAAGCCAAGTTTATACTAGCATAGCTACCTGCTATGGGAGCACTTTGTCCACAGCATCTTATACAGCAGGACTGAGAGAAATGGTACTAATACTCCAAGATCATTATATAGGTAGAGCTGTGGATACTGGTATATCCAGCTCATTATACAGCGAAAGCAGTGGGCACTGGTATTTCAAGATCATTATACAGTGAGAGCAGTGGTTATTGACCTCCCCACTATTGTGTCCTGCTTTGCTGTTTATATTACAGGCATCCAGTGTATGCACTTGGGACGCGTTCATCTGTTTACCCATAATTATTGACATTCACAAAATATTTCAGGTAAATCATCTGAATTGTATGATCATAATAGTTTGTATGGACCCTTGTGCCAATTAATCCACAGTACACAGGACCCCATTTCCCTTACTAATTTAGTGTTGTTTGGCCTCCCATGTGTGGACAAAACAGGCTGGCTCTCAGGTCTGTAAGTCTTGAATATCCAACTACATAGTTAACATAGTAAGTAAGGTTGAAAAAAAAACACACATCCATCAAGTTAAACATGTTCACTCTATTTTAACCTGCCTAACTGTTAGCTGATCCAGAGGAAGGCATTTGAAGCCCCTCCAATTTGCCTTAAAGGGGGAAAATTCCTTTCTGACTCCAAAATGACAATGGGACCAGTCCCTGGATCAACTTGTACTATGAGCTATCTCCCATATCCCTGTATTCCCTCACTTGCTAAACACCATCCAATCCCTTCTTATACCTATCTAATGTATCAGCCTGTACCACTGATTCACTTCCCAGCTCTCCCTGTAACACCCCTTTCCCTCCTCTAATCTCATTGGCTCCCTCCTGTCTGCTGGGAGGAGCTACTGGTGAATAAAGCATCCGACCCTTCCTTGTACCTATCTAATGTATCAGCCTGTACCCCTGATTCAGGGAGACAATTCCACATCTTCACAGCTCTCACTGTAACAAACCCCTTCCCAATATTTAGGCGGAACCTCTTTTCCTCTAATCGGAATAGGTGACCTTGTGTCAGCTGGAAAGACCTACTGGTAAATAAATCATTAGAGAGATTATTATATGAACCCCTTATATATTTATACATAGTTATCATATCACCCCTTAAGCGCCTCTTCTCCAGCGTGAACATCCCCAATTTGGCCAGTCTTTCCTCATAGCTAAGATTTTCCTTTTACCAGCTTAGTTGCCCTTCTCTGTACCCTCTCTAATACAATAATGTCCTGTTTGAGTGATGGAGACCAAAACTGTACGGCATTTTCTAGATGGGGCCTTACTAGTGCTCTATACAGTGGAAGAATGACCCCTTTTAATACAGCTCAAGACCTTATTGCTGCTGACTGGCATTGCTTGCTACATCCAAGTTTATCTACAAGGACTCCAAGGTCTTTTTCGGTTATGGATTTGCCTAGTGTAGTCCCATTTAGTGTATAAGTGGATTTACATCCCAGGTGCATGACTCTTGTGCTACTTAGCTGCCCAGATTGCCAGTTTGTCAAGATCCTGTTGCAAGTGCCACATCCTGGATGGAATTAATTGGGCTGGATAGTTTTTTGTCATCTGCAAACACTGATACATTACTTACAATACCCTCCTCATTAATGAACAAGTTAAATAAAAGTGGACCCAATACTAAGAACCTTACTCCAAGTAGAGAATGTCCCATTAACAACCACCCTCTGTACCTGATCCTGTAGACAGTTTCCTATCCATGTGTAAACAGCTTCATTAAGCCCAACATACCTTAGTTTAGAAAGCAGTCGTTTGTGGGGCACAGTTTCAAACACTTTGGCAAAATGCAAATAGATCACATCTACTGCCCCCCCCCACTGTCCAGCATCATACTTACCTCATCATAAAATGCAATCAAATTCGTCTGACATCACCTATCCTTCATAAAGCCATGCTGATTGGTGCTCATAATGCCATTCACTAGGACAAAATTTTGAATGTGATCCCTTAACAAGCCTTCAAATAAATTGCTCACCACAGATGTCAAACTTACTGGCCTGTAATTACGAGGCTGAAATCATAATCCCTTTTTGAACATTGGAATGACATCAGCTTTTCTCCATACCAGATGAAAGCAAATCTGAGAAAATCAGAAATAGGGGTGATCTAAAACTGAACAAAGTGCTCTTAGAACCCTGGGGTGTATGCCATCTGGCCCTGGTGCCTTGTTTACATACATTTTTATTAAAGCTTTATGAATCATATCCTGAGTCAGCCACTCAGTAGACTGACCTGAGCTATCAGTGCAGCTATGAAGTTAGCCTGGGAACTCAAGACTCCTCTATTGTATACACTGAAAAAATTAACTTATTTAGCACATTTGCTTTTTCTGTATCTGTTATACTGTAACCCTACTGGTACCATTATTTAAAGGAGCAACACTCTCAACCCTCATCTTTTTCCTGTTAATATACTTAAAAAACTTTTTGGGGTTAGTTTTCACCTCAGCCGCAATGTACTCCTCATTTCCTTTCTTTGCCTTCCGGATTGCTGTTTTACAACATTTATTACAGTGTTTATATTCATTAAATGCAACTTCTATCCCAACAGACTTGTAGTTTTTAAATGCCTTTCTCTTCTTTACTATTAACTTCTTTACTTCTATAAGCCACATAGGGTGATTCTTAGAGCTTCTACATTTACTCCTTGAGGGAATAAATTGAGAACAGTAACAATGTAGTATTTAAAATGACAAACATTTCTGTTCTGTGTTTTTAGCTGAAAACTTAATGCTGAAGGGCAGAATATTAAAACATTAAAGTTAATTGTGACATGGAATTATTAACCTTACATGAAAGCAAATGTTTTTATTCAGAGATAATATAAAGAACATTTTTGGAGAAGTTGTGAGATATTCAAAAAATCCCAAGGTTTATGCTACTCATGAAATATCAATTAGTGAAAAACAAAAAATACATATCAGAGCACTTCCCCTGTGGACTGAAATGAAATGTAAATGTTATTTTTGACTTAGTGGTTACCTGCAGTAAATAACAAATTTAGGAGTAAAGAGTGACTGAAGTTCAGAGTAGTCACATGACTGGAGGCATCTGGGAAACTGACAACATGTCTAGCCCCATGTCAGATTTCAAAATAAAATATAAAAAAAATCTGTTTTCTCTTTTAAAAACTGATTTCAATGCAGGATTCTGCTGGAGGAGTGCTATTAACTGATGCATTTTGTAATACAACTTTTTCCATGACAGAATCACTTTAAAATTCACCATGACATCAACACAGCAATTTAACAAAATGTGAACAGCACGTTTTGGTACAGTATATTAGTTTGCAAGTATTTACATTCATATATTTTTAAGCAAATAGTTACCAATTTATCAAGAGAACAAAACAAAGTTTTGCCAAGAGGAATTTTGCCAGGTTCCAGATGGCAAACTACCAATACACATACTGCAGACAGAACAGCCAATGTTGCATCTAATTTTCAACATCACGTCCATAAAAACAATCCTCATATGGCATTTCTTTATGACATAAATTCCATATTAAATTTCTGCTATACAAATGTATGTACTTACTCAAGCAGACGTCCACCACGTTATGCTTACAATGGCAAACGTATGATTTTAAAGGAGTGGTTCACCTTTAAAGTAACTTTTAGTATGATGTAGAGAGTGATATTCTAAGACAATTTGTAATTTGTTTTCATTTTTTATTAGTTGTTATTTTGAATTTCATTCAGCTCTGAATAGAAAAGTTGCTTACGATGAACCATTGTATAACATACTAAAAAAAGGTAAACCACCCCTTTATGTACCTACAGTATGTAATGTCACTGTGAAATTACAACTTTTTATATATTAAACTAAATAAAAGTATGTGCAAATGTGAATCCAGATGAATGTGGCCTTTTTGTTGTTGCAGATCCTTTAAAATGTGTGTTCCCTTAGTTTGGAGACAATTTTAGGCTGAATGTCTTATTGATTCATTTGCCAAAACTGAATTTGAAAGGTCTAGAGGGTTATTTACTAAAATGTATCTTATTCTTTAAATAAAAGAACCATGACCCTACCGATACATATACTAACTTTACTAAGGTCTGGACACCCTGGCTGCAGTACGCCAGGCTACGCTAATTTTTTATCTAGTGCAGGCTTTACAATTTTACGATTCCCCTGTATCACTCACTATCTGTTTCGCTTGTTGCTTTATGCTGAATTGAAACCTATATGATGGAATTTATGGTAGCTTCACCTCCTGAATTGTGAGCTAGCTGGCATTAGTATAATAACCACGGACACGGTTGATTGAGTTTACTGTTTAGTTTTTCTTTTTATTTCATTTTCTTAAATACATGGTCTTTATTACTGATACATGTTGTTTTTTTATGTGTAATTATGTGGAGTGTCTGAAACCAATGTTTTTCCTTCACTCTCAGGACATGTTATGATGTTATGATGATAATTGTAATTGAATGTTATGATGATAATCCCCTCTGCGTAGGAGGATATACATTTTCTACATGTAAGAATGCATAAAAATCTTTGTTATGTGGAAAATATATACTGTTTTGCTGTCTAATAAAAAGTTTTGAAAAGAAAAGAACCATGACCAAACTCTAATACCCTATTTTACCCTAATTATTATTAAAAAAACTTGAAAACTCAATAAAATCAAGCAAAAACACAGTTTTTAGGGGCTTTAACTCAAAAAGTATGATTTTTTTTAGATTTTGGCCAAAAAGCCCCAAATGGTAGGATTTTTGAGCTAATTCAAGCGCAGACCACGGAAACTTCAAAATAGGAGCACTGCGTATCTTGACAGCGCTATATAAATAAATGATGATGATGATGATAAGGACCTCTGCCATTGAATTATACACAACCTTGGCAGGTCTGAGATGGCTGTAGACTTTCATAGTTGGGTTTTTTCCCTCAATTTACAAGTACATAAGAGGACATTATAGACAAATAGCAGGGGAACTTTTTTCCCACAGAAAAGGTCAATGCACCAAAGCCCCCCCCCCCCTTTAGACTAGAGGAAAAGAACTTTCATTTGAAGAAACTTAGGTGGTTCTTCGTGGTAGGAATGCACTGTCGGATGATGTTGTGATGCTGATTCTATTAATCCTTTAAGAGTGGCTTGGATGATTTTGTGGACATGCAGAATATCCAAGGCTATACAATTAGTATACCTGTAGATATTGGTTTATATAGTTGATATATATATATATATATGTGTGAACTGGGGTTTATTTTGTTGGGTCGAACTTGATGTCAAACTTTTGTCAACCCAACTATGAACTATGTATCTGATCTAAGGAATGGCAATGTTCCTTCAAGTTCAATTCTATTGTACAAAAATAAATATACACAATATACCGAAACCGAAAGCATGAGTGTTTTGTGTTGGTCTCCTAGGTATGAAGATTGAGCAATGTTTTTCCAATATTTTCTTCTGCCAGAATGCTTAATCATTAGACAACAGCAACCATTACTGGATGGTCCATAGAACAGCACAGGGGCTAATGCAGAAAACTGAATCTGTTGGCTGGACCAGAGAGTTGTCACCACGGTACAAATCTATATTGGAGGACTCATACACTACTTAATGGTAAATCTCTGTTTTTTTAATGAAACATATTTCATATCGCTGTGCTTATACACATGAATCAGTTGTATCATAGACCCTGGCAACAATAAGTGAGTCAGATGAGATATTACAGGGGTCAGCACTGGAAGTGCAAATCTCTATGTTCTTCACCTGCAAATGTCAAAGCAGATATCTCATGAGCTAAGGGCAAGGGAACATATAACCAATGTATTTTATTTGCAAAATATACATGTTTTATGCATGAACAGTCACTTCATTTAACCCACCCACTATAGAATATTATTGGGTAAGAGCAGAGAACTGTAGAGGTAAAACTGCCACTGTTTTGAAGGTCGCTTTGCCAGTCCAAAGATCATGACATTCTCCCTCCTTAATTGGTTTTTATTGATTCCATGGCACAGGTTTAATTCGTAATACATTTTTTGAGACCCCCATCTCCCTGGACTGTGGGTTGTCTGTATGTATGTAATGCAATGCATTTGGTGTTTGAGCTTCCATATGTTGGTTGTTGATCTGCCGCCATCATAGTTGATAATATAAAGACATTACTAAGCACCACATAGAGTGTGAATTTGTGTTTCCTTGTGGGCTTTTTGTTAGGTTAGGATTACATTTGATCTTATGTACGAAGAGCCCATATACGATTCATGTTGAAATGGCATGGGAGGCTAAGGATGGTCCTTACTAAAAGGAAGATCTTACTAAAGAAACCCCAAAATAACTAAAAAAAAACATATTCTACTTACATCATAGTTATTTATATTTGTTATATGTTTATTTCGATGACTAACATGCAAGCACCTAAAATTGGGCAGAATCAAGGACTGAATAAGCTTGAACATATAAGGAATTTGAGCATTTAAACGCTAAAATTATTGTTGATACTAAAAAGCTGTAGGACATTGTTGCTAAGAGCAAACACAGTAACTGTTTGTCTAACAAACTGGAAGCAAAAGTGAAAGTCAGGCTTTAATACGACACAAAATAAATCATATGCAACAATAGAGAATGGATGGAGTAGTGGAGAAAAGTCCACAAATTGCATCAGTGAAACAGAGTGAAAGCTCAGAAACACTCAACATTATAGACCATCAGTATAGGGCCCTACTGCATAACCCAAGAGATTAATAGCTATTGTTCCCATACTTGTTAAAGGGTATTCACATTTTGGAATTTGAGTACACCAGAACTTTGTTTTTAAGGGTAATGACACATGGGTAGTGTGACAACTGGAACAATGGAAAGGCACCCCTACATTCTGCTTTCCCTTTAATTAAATGTACATTCTTGAAAACAGTTGATTTTAATTCACATGACAAATATTTACTTCCCTGTCTTGGAACTGGATTTCCACAGTAGTTTCATTAATACATTACGTACAGATATACATAGGGAAATCCATGACAGCAGTGCATTCCAATTAATTGCCTGTATAAATGTTGCTCATTAACCAAGGAACATGGGTGCCATATGCATTCTTCAAGTTTTCATGGTAGTCATTACTTGATTATGGCAATGTAAGTACTAAAAAAGTTTATGTACAGTCATATATAAAGAGAACATTGTGTTTCATGGATATGACAGTTGTAGCTCATAATAGAAAATAGTTACTTAAGGAAGAGCACTGGGGCCAGCAAAAATAAAAAAGATGGTGAATTATGACTTTCAAAAGTCAAAACTATGACTTTAAATCTCATAATTATGACTTTTAATCTCATAATTATGATTTTTATTCTCATAATTATGACTTTAAAAAGTTGAAATTATGATTTTTAATCTCATAATTATGACTTTTAAATCTCATAATTATGACTTTAAATCTCATAATTATGACTTTAAAAAGTCGAAATTATGATTTTTAATCTCATAATTATGACTTTGAAAAGTCGAAATTGTGATTTTTTTATCTTATAATTATGACTTAAAATCTCATAATTATGACTTTAAAAACTCAAAATTATGACTTTAAGGGGCCGTTTCACCAAGAGTCGAATATCGAGGGTTAATTAACCCTCGATATTCGACTGGGAATTAAAATCCTTCGACTTCGAATATTGAAGTCAAAGGATTTTAGCGCAAATAGTTCGATCGAACGATCGAAAGAATAATCCTTTGATTGAACGATTAAATCCTTCTAATCGAACAATTTTTTTCTTAAAGAGATAGTACTTCGACTATCGAATAGTTGAATAGTCGAACGATTTTTAGTTCGAATCCTTCGATTCGAAGTCGAAGGTCGAAGTAGCCCATCCGATGGTCGAAGTAGCCCAAAAAACACTTTGAAATTCAAAGTTTTAATCCTTCACTCGAGCTTGGTGAATTGGCCCCTAAAACTCATAATTATGAATTTTAAACTCATATTTATGACAAAGAAGTCATAATTTTGACTTTTAACATTATGAGTTTAAAAGTCATAATTATGAGATTAAAGTAATAATTTCGACTTTTTAAAGTCATAACTATGAGTTTATAACTCATAATTATGACTTTTTTAAAGTCATAATTATGAGATTAAAAATCATAATTATGAGATTAAAAGTCAAAATTACAATTTTTTAAAGTCATAATTATGAGATTTAAAGTCATAATTTTTTATTTTTTTTGCTGGCCCCAGTGCTCTTCCCTAGTATTAGTCCTATATAACAAGGAAGGAGGTAAAATATATCAATGGTTTGTTTAAATGGGCTTCAAGGAAGAACTTTGTATTTAAAAAAAAATTAGTAAAATGGAGTTTACAACCCACACACCGGGAGCACTCACGAATCTCGTCTCAAGCTGTGCTGCAACGTACTGCCAAATTCCCAAAGGCAACACCAAGTCCAAGCAAATTCCTATGAATGGAGCACCAACAGGGCCAGTTTCTTAAAAAACAGTCCTTTGTTTGGATCATTTGAATCATGGAGCTTTTACAGGTATATCCCTATACCATACGCTTGATGTGTTTTGCAGCTACCAGACACTTTTTCAAAAGTTAAATGGTGATATGGCCCATTTGTGAAATTTAAACTCACATAAATCCCTCCCCTAAAAATATTTACCCTTAACACAGCACACATTAGAACCATCGTCTTTAGTCCAAAATGAAATATATATACCAAGGGTATTATTCGGTGAGCTGGACTAATACACTCAACAATGTAAACATAATTACAGGTTACACCATTCACAAATAACATGAGATCTCCCATTCACGGTCAATCCCCCCATTTGTATCAATTGTTTCAAGATGGTGAATCCAGAATGCCTCCTTCTCTAACAGTTTCTGAGAAGATCTCAGGTTATTTGTGAATGGGGCGACCCGTCATTATGTTTACATTGTTGATTGTATTTATGCTCAAAGGAATTTGCTGAGGGAGATTAGACTGCCCCTAGTGGTAACAGCAAAAATATGTTTTATCACTACATTAACTCAGCACACGAAAGCACATAGGGGCAAATTCACTAAGATTCGAAGTTGCGCCAGGCGCAACTTCGCCGCGCTTCGCCGCACTTCGCCAGGCGTAGTTTCGCCAGCGCTCCGCAAATTCACTATATCCGAAGTTGCGCACAGGGGTAGCGTAAGTTTGCGAAGTTGCACTAGCGTTGATTCGCCAAGCGAATCGAAGTTTCGCTAGCGATGGTTCATTTGCATACGGTGCCAAATTCAAATTTCAATGGAGGAAAACGTATCAGCACTACAAATGCCTAGAAAACATTCAAAACATCAAATAAAAATTTTATTTTGCCCTACACATGTGCCCACTGTATAGGTAAGTTGCCATGAGTTAGGAAATGTAGGGGGGAAGGAGGGGAGCCCCAAAAATTTTTTTCGATCTTTTTCAACCTATCACCCATAATGTAGAAAACACTTTTTTTTTTTGACTTTTTTTGAAGCAATCCCTATCTACTCTATTGCGCTTCGCCTGGTCTGAGGTGGCGAAGGAAGTCTAGCGTAAAAGGTAGCGTTCAGTACACTGCGCGCGTTAGTGAATTTGCGTAGTTACGTCCATAGCGAAAATTCGCCAGGCGTAAGGGTGCAAAGTAACACTAGCGAATCTACGCCAGCGTTCGTTAGTGAATTTGCGAAGTAACGAAAATGCCCAACGCTAGCGAATTGACGCTTAGTAAATTTGCCTCATAATGTTCTCTATTGTTTATAAAAAAATAGTTAAGCCCAAGGGTGATTCTGGCCCCTGTGCTGCCCTGAGGAAGCCTTCCTGATACTGAACCCCCTGCAGCTTACTTTACAGCTTCGGAGCTGGTCAAGCAGGAGCTACACTAGAGCAGAAAGAATAGAATAGCTGAAATTCCAATTTCAAAAATGGAATTTTTGCTCTTGTAGTTATCAGGAACATTTTTTTGACACCCCTGGTAACCTACATACAGGGGGCAAATTCACTAACCTCTGAAAATTCGTCAGCGACTGCATTGCTCACAGCGCAACACTTTGCCAGGCGTATATTTGCCAGGACAACGCTAATTCACTATAAATCCGAAGTTGCGTCCAGGGCGCCGAACACTGACAAAGTTGCACTAGCGTTACTGCGCCAAGCAAAGTTGCGCTATCGTTGGCTAATTTGCACAAGGCGGAAAGTTAAAGTTCAATGGACGTATATGTTGCAGCAAACACATTACATTACACAAACGGAAAACCTTAATAAAATAAAATATAGTTGTTATATTGGCCTACATATGAGCCCAGTGTATAGTTTATGTGCCATATGTTAGGAAATGTAGGGGGGGGAATCCGGTTACCCCCAGCCTATCACCCTGAAAAAGGAAAAGTCACCAGCGTTTTTTGTGACTTAGAAACATTTTCAACTATTTTTTGAGGAACTCCTATCTACTCTATTGCACTTCATCTGGTCTAAGGTGGCGAAGGCAAGTCTGGCGCAAGAGGAAACGTTCAGTAAAATCCGCATCTTAGTGAATTTGCGTAGTTATGTCCATTCGCCAGAGAGCAAATTCGCCAGGAGTTAAGGAGCAAAGTACCGCTAGAGTCTATCTCCTTCGCTAGTGAATTTATGCCAGCGACCGTTAGTAAATCGGCAAAGTACCGAAATGACGTCACGCTGGCGAATTGTCGCCCGCGTTAGTCACTTTGCCCTTTAGTAAATTTGCCCCAAGGTGCAACAAAATTCGCAGCTTGCCTTATGGTAGCAGCACCCCTGTTTTACTACAGTGATATCTTGTATGTTTTTTAGGTTGCTATACTTGATGACATCTGACAAGTTCCTACAATGCAATTACTATAAGAATAAGCAACCACATCATCAGGTTCTCCAGGGTTTTATGCAAAAACATACACAGGAGAGTCACCATATCCTGAAATGGAGAGTAAGTACATTTATAAATACAGTATATGGTAAGACTAAGAACCATATTTTTGGCATAGCACTCTGTGGGGTAAATTTATCAAAGAGTGAAGTTCCGCCACTAGAGTGAAATTCCGCAGCTCTCCATTCATTTCTATGGGATTTTGAAAGGCGTATTTATCAATGGGTGAAAGTGAAATTTCACCCTTTGATAAATACGCCTTTAAAAACCCCATAGAAATGAATGGGAAGTGGCGGAATTTCACTCTAGTGGCGGAACTTCACTATTAACTTCACTCTTTGATAAATATACCCCTGTGTGCTTCTGGATGATTTTACCTGGACATATAAGCTAAGACAATGTGTGGAACTAGAAACACCCACCACAAATGACTTTAGATGATGGAGTTTGTCATCATCTCTAATGGTGTCCGGTTGACTTTTTCTGACTTTGTACATTGTAAATACAATATATTCTCTATAAATGTTGATAACTTACAGTGTTACCCAAAGAGTATACTCTTGTTTGATATGATTAAGGTTGCATTATCCATATAAATGGTGCTGGTGTGAATTGCACAAGAGGTTACTACAGCAATATTTTTACTACAGTCAAAAAGTAATAATCATACATGCAGAAAAATTTGATTTGAAACACATGTTTTTTATTAAAACAGTCATACCTGTAGTAAAGTAAGTAAAGTTATTTTGCTTGACTAACATAATAGACAAGACTAATTGTGTAGGATGATAGTATTCATATTACGCCAATGCGCCTAAGCCGCATGGGTGAGGTAACTAAGTCATATTGCCCAAAGTGTCGTCAGCACGAGGCTGATTATATTCATATGTTATGGAAATGCCCTCAAATCAATCATTACTGGAACAGAGTTATGTCCCACAGACAAAACTACCTTCCCCAAGATAATGTCTCCACAAGTCTGTATACTGGGGGTGATAGATGAAGTTGTCCCGCAAAATGCCAAAAGAGATCTGTGGAGATCCTTGCTGTTTTATGCGAGAAAAGCTCTACTTATGAAATGGATGGACTCAAAGCCACCTTCCCTTCGATTTTGGCTAGACCTAATAAACAAAAATCTCCCACTCATACAACTGACGTATCTATCTAGAGGGTGCCCGAGCAAATATGGGAAGATCTGGGATGAGTGGACAGAGGCCAACTCTTAATGAACACCACGGTTTGCCAGAACACCACTGGTTGTATCCAACCCCATCTCTAATGAACTGATGTGAATTGCAACTTGACTGTACGCATTGCTGTATGATGTGATATTTATTGTGACCTGATTGTACCTGGAACCCCCTTCCCTTTTTACTTCTGTACCCCCTCCCCCCCTTTTTTGTTTTTTGAAAATTGAAAAATAAAAACTATAAAAAAAAAAAAAAAATTGTGTAGGATGACCTGCAGTTAAATGATTTATCCCATTTTTTATCGCATTCCCATTTTTATTATTACTGGTGGTAAAAACAAATTAAAACAAATTAAGTAGCCCTTTAGTACCTTTCAACTGTTATTTTTTTCTCTCAGCAGGAAATAAGGATATTCTGATTGAAATTATGAAAAAAATGAAAAGGGCAAAGCTCTGCCTGAGGGACATCCTGGACATTGGGCAGGAGAATATAAATGAAGTTGCCCCCCAGACTGTACAAGATCTTCCCTGGGCTCTCCTAAGGAAACTGATGGCTCTGGACAGGACTGCAAGAAACACATGTCTTATATCACACATGCAGAACTCTGGTACAGATTTAGGGGCAGTACAAAATCTACAGTCATATTTTGATTTTAATATTGAAGAAAGTACAACAAATGCAATGAATCCATTAGATCTACTGTGTGTTCTCCTTCACTGTTCAGATAATTTTTTACAACAGAACATTTTCTCAAATATGGTCACATGTCAGTTTGCTATTCCATTGTTGCTCCCTGCTGGCGATAGCCCAGACTGTACCTTCATGCTTTGGGCAATGAGAGATATTGTTAAAAGGTGGAGACCTCAGTCATTATCAGACAGTAAGGGATTTAAGGAAGAAAGCCTAGTTCAAGTACCATTGGCTTTCTTTTCTTTTGTGAGGCTTGGTCAAAGTAATTTATCAAAATCAAAAATCCTTAATCTAGTCCTTAGCCCAGCACAACAATACAATGATTTCTTCATTCATGAAAATATAGAGGGTGGAAACATTGAAAGAAAAATCTCTAATGGCTTGGTGGAAATTTCTTGGTATTTCCCAGCTGTTGGTGGAAAGAATTTTGACACTTTTGAAGAACCCATTGCAGTTGCCAATTTACGAGGAGATTTAGAATCAAATTGGACACAATTCAGCTTCCTAACACAAGTTTCTTCAGCAGTGTTTGTATTTGTGGACAGCATTAATGAGGAACAGTGCAAACTTTTATCTGGCTGTAACAAATCTGAAACAACCTTCTATTTTATAATTATTCCAAGTGGCAGAAATATCAGTATAGAGACTGTGAAACGCCTGGAAAATCTGCTTTTGATGTTAAACATTAATTCTAAAAATATACTGAAGAAGGACAGAAGAGCAAATGATGCAGAACTGGTGAAGACTATACAAAATATTATAAAATGTTTTTTAAAAAATTCCTGTAAAAAAGTAAGGCTGGAGAAAATGGCACACACAGCAAGTGAACTTGGTATCAAAGTGGATGAGAATTTTGAGCAATGTCAGAAAGGCAAAGAGCATGCTAAAAAAATTACTAAGTCAATAAGCAATGTAGTACAATATAAAAAAGAGACAATGAAACTTCAAGGTGAACTATGGAAACAATTGGCTCAAACAGAGAAAGAACTGTGCAGAATGAAAAAACAAGGGCATTTACACATTGAGGAATACAAAAGTCAACTGTTAAAGCGACATAAAGAGTTGCATAGGCAGCAAAACCAACATGAACTACCCGATGGTATGATTAAATTTATATCTGCAATTACTCAGTTAACTCAGGAAGAGAAACTTTACTTCCTGAAGTGGTTGAAATTTACACTTGACTCTGTAGCTAGAAAAAATCTGTCTGAACTGCAAGCTAAATATAAGGAACAATGTTCAGCCTCAGGCAATAAGAATGCACTCAAGGAGTTAGACCAGCAAATATCTGACATCTCTTTAGGAGTTGAACACTTTCTGCGTGAGATGGGACAGTTTTATGAGGCTGAATGTTGTATGGTGAAAGATAAACAAATTCAAATGGATAGAAGAAGATTCAAGGAACTCCCAACAATAGCTTCCAATCTGCTTCTAGATGGATTTCCATTGGAACTTGTAGATGGAGATGCCTCCAACATCCCCCTGCAGTGGATCACTGATGTTCTGATTATGTTAGACAAAAAGACAGGAGGGAAATGCAGAATGAGAGTAATCACAGTGCTGGGAGTGCAGAGCACAGGGAAGTCCACCCTCCTGAACACCATGTTCGGGTTGCAGTTCCCAGTGGCCAATGGGCGGTGCACTCGGGGAGCGTTTATGACACTGATTCAAGTGAAAGAAAACCTCAGAAAGAACTTGGGCTGTGATTTTATTCTTGTACTTGACACTGAAGGTCTAAAGGCTCCAGAATTAGCTTCTTTGAAGGACAGCTATGAACATGACAATGAGCTGGCAACTCTAGTAGTTGGGTTAAGTGATATCACCATAGTTAACACTGCAATGGAACACACAGGAGAAATGAGAGACACGTTGCAGATTGTTGTTCATGCTTTTCTTAGGATGAATGAAATAGGTAAGAAACCCAACTGTCAGTTTGTACATCAGAATGTGAATGATGTTTCTGCTTATGATTTGAACATGAGAGACAGAAAAAAACTTCTGGAGCAGCTGAATGAAATGACTAAAGTGGCAGCAAACATGGAAAAAAGAGGAAGAATTACACATTTCAGTGATATCATGGACTATAACCTAGAAAAAGACAACTGGTACATTCCTGGGCTTTGGTACGGTGTCCCACCCATGGCTTCTGTAAACTCTGGCTACAGTGAAAATGTATATAAAGTAAAGAAATATTTGTTTGAGTTTATGGGGAAACAGAATATTCCAGCACAAAATATTCGTCAATTTATTGTGTGGATTAAAAGCTTGTGGAATTCAGTGAAGCATGAAAATTTTATCTTCAGTTTCAAAAACAGTCTGGTAGCTGAAGCTTATAATAACTTGTCAATAAAATATTCTCAGTGGGAATGGAACTTCTGCAAGCAGGTTCACTCCTGGCTGAACAATGCAGAAAACATGATCAAGAATCAATCTGGAGAAAAAATCCTGGAAATAACAAATACAAATCTAAAAGATGATCTGCTTACTGTTCTCAGCAAAGAAGAAAGTGATATGTTAATGTTGTTAGAAAAGTATTTTGAAAGCAAATCTGATAATGTTCACTTGATATTAAAGTACAAAGAAGAATTCTTTACTGGTGTGAGAAGTCTCAAGAAAAAAATGGACCATTCTGTAACCTCAAAGATTGATGAAGCAATACGAATACAAAAAGGGAAAAATTTCATAAAGAGTATCCAAAGCAATTATCAAAAAGAAGTTGAAAAGAAAGTTGCCAGTTTGCTAGATCAGGTGAGAAGACAGGAACGTCAGCTTGGAGCAGAAGAAGTCAGAAAACCATTTGACTCCATGTGGGAGAGAACTTTAGCTGAGTTACCAAAGCAACAGTTAGAGAAGCGTATTATCCAAAGGGAAATGTTGCAGGAACTCAAAAGGGACATTGCCAACAAAGGAAGTTCTATAAATGAGAAATTCCTCAGTATAAAGTGTTTAGATGAGTTTGGGAAAAAATTCATGACTGAAGACAAGCATATTGATATTAAATGGTTTTCAATACAAGGTGTTAAAGAACAATTGTTTAAGGAAAGGCATAATAAAATCAGCGAGCTTGCATCTTCTTTAATTAGTCAATGCTCTCATTATGTAACAGATAAAGTTAAAACAGGAGAAAACTATGATGGGACCTATTGCCAAGAATTGCTCAATATAATCAATGAAAGATTGAGGAAGAAAGAAGTAAAAAATCTTCACATTAGCCACCTGTTTGAGTTGGACCTAAAGTTGCATATCTTTGGAAGTGCAGCCCCTCGGTTTCAGATGATGCATGAGAGATTTATCCAAGAGAACGATCCTGTGCTGTGCTTGGGAAAATTGAAATCTGATTATTTGGCGACCTTCAAAAATATATTTGAGGAGAAGGATGAGACAGTTAACAGAGCCAAGCATTTCTGTGAGCTCTGCCTGAAACCAGCAGTAATTGACCACATTAACCAACATCTGGGGAAGGATATAGTCGATGATATTTTTCACAGTGGAGATTCAAAAGAATATTGCAGCAGAACCTTATTCCAATTCACTGTGCTAAAGAAATTGCTGGATAATAAGGAGTTTGCTCAGTTTGTACAATATATCAATCGCTATGAGCTTTTTGTTAAGTCATGGATAACACAGTACATATTAGATACTTATAATAATAATTCCAAACAACTACAACAATTACAAGTTAGAATTCTCTCCCATATCTGTAATGATATCAGGGAAGTCCTTAAAAACTCAGATTTATTAAACAGTGCCACTGTCTCAGATTTTTTGGAAAGTTTTTCCAGGATGTTAGAGAGCAAATTAATAATTTCACAAAATCTGATGAAAGTGATCATTTTTCAAAACAAATCAAATATCCAGACATTTTCAAATGACATTGAGTTGTTTCTCACAACCATAGAACAACAAATTATATTAGAGATTCAGTCCACCGACATAAAATCTGTGCTCTTTAAAGTCACTCTGAAACCAGAGGATGAATTATTCAAGAAGGTGTTTTGCTGTGGGAAACAATGTCCCTTCTGTGGAGTTCCCTGTGAGGCTGGAGGTACTGACCATAAGGAGCACTTTGCTTCTGTCCATCGCCCTCAAGGATTAGGGAACTGGCGTTATGAAACTGATGGAAAACTGACAACAGAAATATGTTCAACAATTGTGGTCTCTGATGGGAGTTTCAAAAATACAGATACAGAGTGGCAATGGCATCCTTACAAAGAATACCGCACATTCTACCCAGACTGGGCCATTCAACCTGACCCCAGCATCACAGCCTCAGACTACTGGAAACATATTTTCTATAGGTTCAACCAAGAATTTGCTCTAAAATATAATGCAAAACCAGCCGATCTGCCAGACACATGGCTCCAGATAACAGAGGAACAGGCTCTTGAAAGTCTAATGGAAACATTTAATATGATATAATCTGAACAGCAGTGTAAAATGTCCTTTATCTAATCATCTAAAAATCTTTTATTTTACAGGTGGTAATTGGCAAAAGAAATTTGCTTAAAATACTTCATAATACTTAGAATTGAAATTAATGTTAATTTTTTTTTGTAAGGTTTTCTTTATTGCTTTTATCAGATAAAGAAACAGAGGTAGACAAAAAAAAGTAGTGTAGAGAAAAAGAAAAATAGTTTGTGTTTTGGAAGAGTCCTGAAGGGAGAGCTAGAGTAGAGGGCAAGCGAGGGAATGGCCCCCCTTTAGGTGTCATCTGGTGTGACTTAATCAGAGACAACAGTCAATAGTGAACAAGGATAAAGGAATGTTTTCTTGCATCAATACATATAAGTCAGTACAGCATTGTTAGTTACAGTTCAAAGGGTTCCAGCACTGGGAAGAGTGAAGGATGGATGTCTAGGTCCTCCCTCAGCCATCTGCTCCATATTTTCTTGAATTTTTTAGGGTAACCCCTAGCCATGTACCTTAACTTTTGGTTGGGTAGAATGTCATTGATTAGCTTTTACAAAAACTCAGAGTTGGGGGTGCTGTTGCCTTCCAGAATAGTTTTTTTTGGCAAAATGGATGAGCTGTAGGAGGCTTACATGTTCATAGAAGTTCAGAGACAGTCCTTCAGTGATCCCCAATAGATAGAGCTCTGGGGAGTGCCAGTGCCGCTATGCTTTATACCAAAATCTCTAACAAGAGTCACTGAATTTTGGGACAGTCCCAAAATGTGATTACTTTGGTCTCAGTTACATCTAGGGCACACATGGGGATAACCGGGATATATGTTTAATTTTTAGCATTCTCAGTAGCCTTTCAAAAAATGTTCCCAGTTCAGTAAAGTTCATGTACAATACACTACACTTAGGGGCAGATTTATCAAGGGTCGAATTTCGAGGGTTAATAAACCCTCGAATTCGACCCCTGAAGTTAAATCCTTCGAATTAGAATATCGAATCGAAGGATTTAGCGCAAATGTTTCGATCAAACGATCTCATAACGTTACGAACGATACGAACGATTTTAAGCAATCGATCAAAGGATTTTTATTTGATCAAAAAAAGCTTAGAAAAGTGCTGGGGAAGGTTCCCATAGGCTAATATTACACCTCGGTAGGTTTAAAGTGGCGAAGTATGTAGTCAAAGTATTTTTTAAAGAGACAGTACTTCGACTATCGAATGGTCGAATAGTCGAACGATTTTTACTTCAAATCGTTTGAAACGTTTGATACGATCGAATCGAAAGATCAAATTTGACCCATTCGAAGGTCGAAGTACCCAAAAAAATACTTCGAAATTCAATTTTTTTTTCATTCGAATTCTTCACTCGAGCTTAGTAAATCTGCCCCTAACTCCCAGGGCAGAAGTGCATGAGCATTAAGGGGCTCAAAAGATAATCATTCTCTGTTGCCAGCATTCATTGTGTTCTCTACCTAGTGGCAAAATGCTCACTGTATTAATAAACATTAGTATGTATGAGTTGCTGGTTGGAATAAACATATATAAATGTACTAAGCTAACTGTAAATGGTATAGAGAAATAAAATCAGTAAAAAGTGATTATTATTAATAAGACAAATATATAAAAATTATTTGTAAATGTACCGCAATCTCTCTAGCAGAACCTGTTCTTCTTTATATCTATCGCTATGCTAATAGAATCTTCTCTTATTCAGTTGTTTTATAGCTTACCCAGTTACAGTATCTTTAATTACCTGTACATTTTATCTATAATATTTTAGATCACTGAAAATCAAATGAATATCACTGAAATGGCAAATTAATTGTAATGTGATATAAAAATCAATTAAGAAATTCAATTTGCTGTTTGCACTCCAATTTGTCCAGTCTCCATACTTTAATCTTGTATATAAACCAGCTTTGTACACAATTTTGGGTGCTGATTTAGTTGGATGTCACTAGTGAGCCTTGAAGGGGTTGTAAACCCAGCCATAACACCATCCCACAGATTTCTATAGATTATTATAGATGCAAGAAAATTCACCAATGAGAATTCTACTGATGAAAAACGTCATTATAAATGAAAGTGAAAATGAGAATGCTGATTATGTCAGCTGTTATGTTACATATAGAGATAATGATGTTATTTTATTCTTCATTATATGATACTGGAATCAGACATGGGGATAAAGGACAGCCTTGTTCAGTGCTGAGAAACTGGGCTTAAAGCTTCTAACTCCAGTTGCAGGAACAAAGAACATGGAGCCAGATAGATACAGATCAGCTGTTAGTATGATGTAGAACATTATTTCTGATACAATTTTTTATTATTTGTGGTTCTGTGGTTTTGGATGGCATCGTGCGTCCAAAAAAAAAAAAAGACGCGCCTAAAACGCCGCACAACAAATTTTATTTGAAGCCCATAGACTTTAATGGGCATCGGCGACATTTGCCGCCGGCAAATTTTTGTCGAAACGAAACGGGTGAAATTCGCCCATCCCTATTTGTGGTTTTTGAGTTATTTAGCTTTTTATTCAGCAGCTCTCCAGTTTGCAGTTTCAGTAATCTGGTGGCTAGGCACCAAATCCCCCCTAGCAACCATGCACTGATTTGAAGAAGAGACTGGAATATGAATAATGGAGGTCTGAATAGAAAGAGGAGGAATAAAAAGTAGCAATAACAATAGATTTGTAGACTTACAGAGCAGTTGTTTGTTAGCTGGGATCAGTGACCCCAATTTGAAAGATTGAAAGCAGAAGAAGAAGGTAAATAATTAAAAAAAACTATAACAAACAAATAATGAAGATCAATTAAGAAGTTGCTTAGAAATAGCCATTCTATAACTTAGTAAAAGTTAACTTAAAGATGAACCACCTCTTTAAGATTAGAACCCTGATGTTGCTGGACTACAGCTCCCAGCATGCCTCAACCTTCATTATATGTTACATTATACGATCGCTGTGTCATCTATATGGGATAACTCAGATTGTGAAACAGAAACGGAACCTTCTCTTTCTTCCTTCCTACCCTGTGTACCGTTTTCTAACACAAAACAGCTGATTAATGACTACATGATGTTGCTCATTTTGACTTATTGCGAAAAATATTGACCTGTGACATATAACAATGCACTTTGACACATTTCTCTCTAACTCTAACCTTGTTCTTTCTTAAACCAATAAAAAACTTTCAATTACAAAAAAAATAAATAACAAAGATTGAGAAGCTTGAGATCAAGACCCAGACTAGGCTGTTGTGAGATCTTCACCCTTATGATCTTGATCGAATGTTGATTTGCCTTGTATTTAGGGGATCATTGCCCAGTTGGAAGGTAGCACTAGAGTAGGTCCACTTTGCTAGCGAATTTACGCCAGAACCCGTTAAATTGGCGAAGTGGCAAAACGACGTCACGCTGGTGAATTTTTGCTAGCGTTAGCCACTTCGCCCTTTAGTAAATTTGCCCCATAGTCTCTCTTCACTGTCACACTCCTCAGATCTGGCTCTGCCTTTGCATATTGTTTTTAGTGCCCCTCCCCTTTTTTACTGTATTGATTAATTAATGCATTCTGGGGATTGGTGGGTTTGGGGCATACAGTATATTTGGTTTACCTGTGGTTTTTTTTGTACAGCATATGATTAAGTGCCTATTTACATGAAATGATTAAAGCTATGTGGCCTAAATAAAGTTCTTTTACAAGCCTGTTTGTAGAATCTGTGAGTGCCTGCCACTTTCTCCTTAGGTTGGATACCTCTACCTCGAGCTGTAGGTCTGGGGCATGAGCACCCAGGCCCCACTTATTACTGGTGAGACAACAACCTTTTTAAGTTTTTACATTCGGCCATTTTCCTTAAGTGCAATATCAATGTAAAGGGATACTGTCATGGGAAAACACATTTTTTTCAAAATTAATCGGTAAATAGTGCTGCTCTAGCAGAATTCTGCGCTGAAATCCATTTCACAAAAGAGCAAACATATTTTTTTATATTCAATTTTGAAATCTGAAATGGGGATAGACTTATTGTCAATTTCCCAGCTGCCCCAAGTCATGTGACTTGTGCTCTGATAAACTTCAATCACTCTTTACTGCTGTACTGCAAGTTGGAGTGATATCACCCCCTCCCTTCCCCCCCCCCCCAGCAGCCAAACATAAGAACAGTGGGAAGATAACCAGATAACAGCTCCCTAACACAAGATAACAGCTGCCTGGTAGATCTAAGAACAACACTCAATAGTAAAAACCCATGTCTCACTGAGACACATTAAAGGAACAGTAACACAAAAAAATGTAAGTGTTTTAAAGTAATGAAAATATCATGTAGTGTTGCCCTGCACTGGTAAAATTGATCTGTTTGCTTCAGAAACACTACTATAGTTCATATAAACAAGCTGCTGTGGAGCAATGGCGGAAATTGAAAAATGGCTATACTGTATGGCACAGGTTAACTAATGGATAACAGATAACACCATTAGACAGACAGAGCTTATTTGCTATCTGCTGTGTAACCTGAACCTTTTCTCCTTTGAATGGCTGCCCCCATTGCTACACAGCAGCTTATTTATATAAACTATAGTAGTGTTTCTGAAGCAAACACACCAGTTTTACCAGTGCAGGGCAACACTACATTATATTTTCATTACTTTAAAACACTTTTATTTTTTGATGTTACTGTTCCTTTAAGTTACATTGAGAAGGAAAAACAGCAGCCTGCCAGAAAGAATTTCTCTCCTAAAGTGCAGGCACAAGTCACATGACCAGGGGCAGCTGGGAAATTGACAAAATGTCTAGCCCCATGTCAGATTTCAAAATTGAATATAAAAAAATCTGTTTGCTCTTTTGAGAAATGGATTTCAGTGCAGAATTCTGCTGGAGCAGCACTATTAACTGATTCATTTTGAAAAAAACATTTTTTCCCATGACAGTATCCCTTTAAAATTCGAATAGGTCTTTTCTATTTTGCTATTATTTATTTTTAATCTCTGATATCTTGCTAGCGGAATAGCCGCTAACCAGTCATTTAGAAGCTAGATTATTGTATTGTTCTCCTTTATTTTGTTTAATTGTATTTGTATTGCGGTCTTCCTTCTCCTGTTAAAGGGAAAATAACACCAAAAAGTAAAGTGTTTTAAAGTCATTAAAACATAATGTAGTGTTGCCCTGCACTGGCAAATCTGGTGTGTTGTCTTCAGAAATGCTACTATAGTTTAATAGCTCAAAAGATGAAAGACGGCACTCCGGTTAGTTAAAAAGGTGGTTTATTGCAACAAGTCACTACCCATAACACCTGACGCGTTTCGGGAGTAGGCTATATCGAAGCCTATGATTAAGGGAGTTACTCCCAAAATGCGTCAGGTGTTATGGGTCAGTAACCTGTTGGAATAAACCACCTTTTTAACTAACCGGAGTGCCGCCTTTCATCTTTTAAGCTATTATGATTCCAGTGGGGACGCTGGACTA
Organism: Xenopus laevis; assembly: GCF_017654675.1. NCBI lineage: Eukaryota > Metazoa > Chordata > Amphibia > Anura > Pipidae > Xenopus > Xenopus laevis. Next base: position 132,371,148 of record NC_054387.1, on the reverse strand, counting down.
TTTCAATGGAGCCTACACTAATTGGAACACACAGGGGGTGAGTTTGGAGCGGCCTTTTTTCTTTTTTCTACTATAGTTTATATCCAAAGCTGCTGTTTAGCCGTGGGGCAGCCATTCAAGATGAAATTGAGCTAAAGAGCACAGGTTACATAACAGATAAACTCTGTAGAACCCACTGTATTGTCCACGGCTTATCTGCTATGTAATCTAAGTCTTTTCTCCTCTCTCAACTGGACTGGCTACTATCCTTGTGGCTACACAGCAGCTTTATTAAATATATAAAACATAAAAGTGGATCTGAAACAAATAGATCCATTTTGCCAGTGCAGGGTAACAGTAAATTACTTGAAAATGTTTATGTTTCTTTAACTCTTTCACACTGTTTTACTATTGAATTAACTACCTTTGTTATAATTTGATAAGCTGTTTCCTAACAACACATATATATGTAGATTAAACTGGTACTATTTTATCTACTGCCTTTATTTTTAACTAAAAGCAAACAGGTTTTGTTACAAAATAGCCGAGCTGATCACAGTATGTAAGTTGGCCTGTATTGTTGGGGGAGGTGCCAGCATTCATAGTACCCTACTACTATTGGATCAGATTTTCAGATTTATTATATTTGAAAAGCCTGTGAATCTCTTGGCACCTCCCTAATTCTTTATTGGAATAAAAGAAGACACTGGTGAAAAAGAAAAAAAAACATTATCAGTAATAATGAAAGGTGAGCACAAAAAGTTTTTACTGAGAAAGTAAAAAACAATACTGCACTATATATATATAGAAAAAATAAAAACTGACACAGCACTCCAAATTTTGTATGCAAAAAAGAAGATATATTGTAAAACACATACCAAAGCCCATTTTTCTTGCTGTCTTTCCTCAAGCTTCTTAGGGAGCGCTGTTCCAATTTTTTGGAAATTTGTACTTTTTACCGGTTGGAGAATGGAGGGAAACGGCTAGATGATTGAACCCCGGAAATACCTTGAAAAAAACTTTTTGTGGTACCATTCAAACTCAAGTTGAGCAGACTGGGGCCATAAATATCCTTTGGAGGGTCCCATCTGGCCTCCAGTTACACATTTATGTAGCAAAAATAAACTGGTGATGGGATAGGAGCCATGGGAGAGCAGCAGGCCCATGGGCCACCAGTTTTACAGTTATGTAGGAAAAATAAACTGGTTAAGTGGGAGGAACCATGGGTGGGGGCAGCAGGCCAATTGCCCCCCAGTAAAACAGATATGTAGGAAAAATAAGAAGGTATTGAAGGAGGAACCATAGAGCAGCAGCAGGCCCATGGGCCCCCAGTAACACAGTCATGTAGGAAAATAGTTGGTGAATAGGGAGGAGGGGGAGCAGTAGGATATATTCGTTTGTGTTGTCAGAATTGTCTTAGAACCAGAGAATCAAGATGGGAGAGGAGATTTTATTTACACATTCAAAGCAATACAGGAAAAAAAAAAAATGAATGAATGTACAAGGTTTTTTTTTTTTTAATTTGTAATGCCCCTTTTTGTGGCTTCTGTAAAAAAAAAAAAAAAAAAAAAAAGACGACATTTCCCAGAATTACCATATCATTCCAGAAGCACTTATTCCTGGTCCAATGGAAACCAGCCAGAAGATGGTCCCCATACCCGAGGTTTAAGGTAAAACTAAACTTGATCTATGCCACAAACAGAAAAAAAGAAGAAAACATATAGTCAACCCCTTTTAGTTAAATGATGCTAAATATTCACAGGTATAACGGTCAAGTTTCCCACATTTCTCCAGTTCTTTTTAAGAGCATGTTGGCTAGATACGAACAGGCCATCCTGCAGTTCTTGGATTTGCCAAAAGACCATTAATTGTCCGTTTTATTTCAACACGATCCTTTTTAGTTAACTGAAAAAGCTTCCAAATCTGCTTTAGGATTGCAACACGTAGGTTGTTTGGAAGGGCATTTTTACCTCTATATCCATCAAAGTTAGTATTTTGGGTCCAGGTTTTGTATGTGTCATACGGCACAAAGTGCTGAAATAAAAGCTTGGCATAGATATGCGGCTTGCCATTGTGGTGTTCCTTCATAATCTGAAGATCAAATTTCTTCAAAGCCTGAAGTTTAATGTCCGGTAGGGCCCTCCCTCTTGGAGCAATTTTGTTGACATCAGGTTGGTTGGTACGGACTGTTAAAGGGCTAGTATTGATGTCTTGCCTGACAGATACAGGTCTGCTTGGTGAGGAGGGAATTATGGCAATGTTTGTTGGTGCAAAAGTGATTTCTGTAGTGGAAATGACCTTTATATTGCCTTCTTGTTGGCTTATATGCAGCCTGGAAATCTGAGGATGAGAAGTTCCCTCTACTGGATTCTCTAGATTGCTACCACAACGACTTATTTGTATTTGTGTTTCCTCAAATAAAGGTTTCTCATTACAGTATAAAGACTCAAAGCTTATATTTGTGGTTTGGTGTTTCTTAGAAAGAGGCTCGATTTCTTCATCTTGCCTTCCTCTCTTATGGCGTTTGTGGCTCTGAGTTATAGTTACTAAATGAGAATATTCTGGAAAAAAAAAATACACATTTATCAAATTTTTTTTAAAAAAAGCAAATGCTCCAAAAATGTATAATTCTGGAATGTTTTGAACAATGAAACAACGTATTGCATTTGTTACCTTTGTTAAGATACGTTGTTATCATAATGTTCAAAAACAGATGTAACTACCAGGGAATCTACATTTACAATTGCATAACGGATAAATAACGGTGTCACACTATACAATTATTAACAGTGATATACAAATAAAAATTGTTTAAAAAAATACATATATAAAATTAAATATTAAGAATAAATAGAAAAGTGTTGCATTAGTACTACAAATTGCACCCAAGAATTGAGCCTTGATAAAAAATGTATACATGTATAATGTAAATTATAAAGATATAAGAAGAGGACCATATAAAGGTCCAAAGCTGAAGGCTGAGTTATACAGGGAACTCTGAGTATCACTCATGTATTATAAGGGATAATGTACCCCCTACTGTAAATGATAAGGATATTAGAAGTCACTGAGGGGTTGTTCTGTGACCATATAAAGGCACAAGGCTGCAGGCTGAGTTATACAAGGAACTCTGAGTATCACTCATGTATTATAAGGGATAATGTACCCCCTACTGTAAATGATAAGGATATTAGAAGTCACTGAGGGGTTGTTCTGTGACCATATAAAGGCACAAGGCTGCAGGCTGAGTTATACAAGGAACTCTGAGTATCACTCATGTATTATAAGGGATAATGTACCCCCTACTGTAAATGATAAGGATATTAGAAGTCACTGAGGGGTTGTTCTGTGACCATATAAAGGCACAAGGCTGCAGGCTGAGTTATACAAGGAACTCTGAGTATCACTCATGTATTATAAGGGATAATGTACCCCCTACTGTAAATAATAAGGATATTAGAAGTCACTGAGGGGTTCTGTGACCATATAAAGACACAAGGCTGCAGGCTGAGTTATACAGGGAACTCAGAGTATCACTCGTGTATTATAAGGCATAATGTACCCCCTACTGTAAATGATAAGGATATTAGAAGTCACTGAGGGGTTGTTCTGTGACCATATAAAGGCACAAGGCTGCAGGCTGAGTTATACAAGGAACTCTGAGTATCACTCATGTATTATAAGGGATAATGTACCCCCTACTGTAAATAATAAGGATATTAGAAGTCACTGAGGGGTTCTGTGACCATATAAAGACACAAGGCTGCAGGCTGAGTTTTACAGGGAACTCAGAGTATCACTCGTGTATTATAAGGCATAATGTACCCACTACTGTAAATGATAAGGATATTAGAAGTCACTGAGGGGTTCTGTGACCATATAAAGGCACAAGACTGCAGGCTAAGTTATACAGGGAACTCTGAGTATCACTCATGTATTATAAGGGATAATGTACCCCCTACTGTAAATGATAAGGATATTAGAAGTCACCGAGGGGTTGTTCTGTGACCATATAAAGACACAAGGCTGCAGGCTGAGTTATACAGGGAACTCAGAGTATCACTCGTGTATTATAAGGCATAATGTACCCCCTACTGTAAATGATAAGGATATTAGAAGTCACTGAGGGGTTGTTCTGTGACCATATAAAGGCACAAGGCTGCAGGCTGAGTTATACAGGGAACTCTGAGTATCACTCATGTATTATAAGGGATAATATACCCTACTGTAAATAATAAGGATAGTAGAAGTCACTGGGACTCATTTATCAACACTGGGCAAATTTGCCCATGGGCAGTTACCTATAGCAACCGATCAGTGATTAGCTTTTTAAAGTCAGCTGCAATTAAAGCAAGGAAAGTAGTAATCTGATTGGTTGCCATGGGTTACTGCCCATGGGCACATTTGCCCAGTGTTAATAAATGACCCCCACTGAGGGGTTCTGTGACCATATAAAGGAGCAAGGCTCCAGGCTGAGTTATGCAGTCCCACTCATGAAGTATGAAGTATAGTATGAAGTATGAAGGGATAAACTGTTATGTGACCTGTGACTTGTAATACAATTTTAACTTGGAACATCTCCTATTTTATGTAAGGTTTTCTAGTGTATGGATGGTTTTTTAAGATACAGTAAACTTGAGAAATGCCTGGAGGGAGCATGCATCATCATTAAAATAGATATTTGTATTTGTCAATACTGTATCTCACATGTTTTAAGGTTTTATGTATTTCAAATCAAACAGCTTCTGTGTATGGAACGTGTATGTAAAACGTAAATGTATCACAAATAATTTGACTCACACATTTGCATATGCCTTATGGCATTTTTCCTTTATATATCTCTTCGTGTCTCCCCCTCCCTCAATATAAACACCCACCCAAGATCTGGCTGACATATTTCTACATATATTACTTCTCTTAGTCTCCCCAACTCACTTGGATTCCCTTGTCTTCCAGGTGTTTTCTCGCTCTTGTTCAAAACTTGAGCTGCAAACACAAAAAAACAAGAATAACTAAATAAACATTCCTCAAACACCTTGGGGCAGATTTATTACAATTAAAGTTGGTGTCTTTTTCCCTTGATTTGAATAAAATGTGGTAACAAACTGCAGACATGAAAATTTGCATGAATATTTTTTGAAACCTTGAATATTTGGGATTAATTAAAAAAAATGCAGTAAAAAGCTGTACAATAAGCTTGGTAAATTAAAGCTGTCAATGTTGTGCAGAAATTAATGGAAATGTTTTTTCTTAAATGTTTACAGGGGGAAAAGGGGAAGAAAAATAAAAGTGACGCAGCATGGAAGATTTTTCAGCCTCACTGAAATTAGTGATATTAGTGAATTCTAAATTCAAATTCAAATTTTTGGAGTTGGATTTTTGGTCAAAACTCACAAATTCAAGTTGGGAATAATCCAAATACGAAATCGAATTTATCATGCCTGGACCCTAGGAACAACTCAAATTAGTCTATTCGCCACCTAAAACCTGCCGAGTTCATGTAGAAGTCAACGACAGAGGTCCAGTGACCCATTTGAAGATGTCTCCTGACATTCGAGATTTGTTTTGGAGAAAAAACTTGATTCGAATTTGATTTGAGTTTTTGGGTCAGCAATATTCGTTTGAGCTTTAGACATTTGAGTTCTTTCTTAAATAACCTCCCATTTGAGTTGTGAATATATTTGAATTTATTAGAGTAAAAAAAGCTTTTTGATAAATCTGCCCCATTATGTCAAAGTTTTTTTATTTTTTATTTAATCACAAGTATCTTAAGGAATATAAGCACTTTATCTTAAAGCAGTTATTGTATATGTATATAAGGACAAATAAATAATAACAAAATGAATATTAAATAATTGTAATTAGTAAAATACATCTTGACATAACTATAATATCTTAGATTGAAATAAACTGAAGAAAAGTTGACATTAACTTGATGTTGTTTCTTTATATGTATGTTAAGTATATACTACCATTAAATAATTGTTATTCAAGACGACGTCATATTATTTCATATTACAATCAAAATAAAAGATGTCTTAATGAGAATAAAAATGAAAAAAAAAACAATTAAGCTTGAAATTTGCCTGTGAACCTTATAATTTAAAGCATTGTATACATTAAAAATTAAGCCCATTAGTATTTGCATTGTTTTTGGTAAACTAATCAAGCATACCGTATATACTCGAGTATTAGCCGAGTTTTTCAGCCCCCAAAATATGCTGAAAAACTCTACCTCGGCTTATACTCGGGTCAAGCGCAAAAACGGTCCCCGGCGTCTTAGAATAGTCGCCGGCACCTAAGAATAGTCGCCGGCGTCCAAGAATAGTCTCCAAGAATATTCGCCGGTGTCCAAGAATGGTCACCGGCATCCAAAAACGAGATGCCGGCACCTCCAATGTGAGCAGAAACCCTCAATTTTTTGATTGAAACTTACCAGAAGCTGCTGCATTTCTCACCCTAGGCTTATACTCGAGTCAATAAGCTTTCCCAGTTTTTGGAGGTAAAATTAGGTACCTCGGCTTATACTCGGGACGGCTTATACTCGAGTATATACGGTATATTAATTAAATACAACTACAAACATATCACAGTAAAAAAAGAAAAAAAACATTTTAATTATGCTTTATTTTCTTTTTTATAAAATGTCACAATAATGATCAATTGATACCATAAGACCATAAGTCGAATCCTACTTGAGTTGGGAATGTTTTGGAAGGAGAATCCTGTGTATGAAAGTGGATTACTAGAGAAAGATGAAGCACAAACCTGGATCTGTAGATTCCCAGTCAGTAGCAGGATTTATATCTTGTGCTGTAAAAGATAATACTGTAAGTCATTATAAAGAACACACTACTGTACAAAGGAGGTAACTGGTTGAACATATGCCCAGTTATAACTAGTGTGTCCATTCATTTAATTTACTATTTTCTCATGGTTATAGGGTAACTCTTTAGGAAAAAAGTGAAGCTAAAGCTTTAATACAAGCGTTCTAGTTCTGGACTAGAACTGGGCTCATACACAACTGGTCATGTTCTGATTACGTTCTGGTCACCGTGATCCCATTTAATGCAATAGAAACTTACATTAATATATGATTTATAGACAATCATATTAAAGATAAATGGGGAATGCTAAGACAGATTGTGTGTTATGAACCTAGATCCCATAATCCCTATATCCCATGCACAAGACACAAGACAAAGTTATCACGGAAAATGGAATCTCACTTTTTTGGCTTTACTTAGGCAATAACATTTGGGGGGTTATTTATCAAAATCCATTTTCTGATTATTTAATTAAAAAAAGTCAGACCAAACTAGAATCCATGATTTGACCTTATTTATTATTATTATTGAAAAAGCTCGATTTAATCAGAAAAACTCAATAAAATTGAGCGAAAACCTGAATGGTACGTTTTTTCAGATTTTTTTTCCCAAATCGATTTTTGCCCAAAATAGTCAGATTTTTGGACTAATTTCAGCGCAGACCACAGAAACTTCCAAATAGGATAGGGACCTCTCCTGTTGACTTATATACAACTTTGGCAGGTCTGAGATGGCATATTTTTGGATTCAGACTTTTTGCAGCCTCAGTATAATAAATCTCGGAAAAAAAACATTCCACTAAAAATTCAGATTTTATAGTAAAAAAACTCAAATTTTTAGAGTTTTTAGCATTCTTTTAAAATATTGTTATTATCATGTACCCACCTGCGCTTGAACTGTGCAAACTTGGGCTTGTCTGTGTCGTCTTGTCTTTCTTATCACAGGTACAATTCTCAACTAATAAGACACAAAAGAGAGTATTTTAATGGGTAAATCCTCAAGGTAGAAAAGGTGGTCCTGTGACGAGCCCCCCATTAGCCAGGATGGAGGGGCACAGACCTGACTGTACAACCTGCCTCTTTTGGCCAAAGATTTATAAACCTGTTGAGGATGGATACACTTACCCAGAGTCAAATTGCTAATAAAATGTAAAAAAGCTCTGCATTGTAGGACAAAAACAAGGCGATTGTGCTCAGAAGTGCACTTGCACTTGTAAATGTGCCCTGTTATCTCCAATTTTAGAAAAACATATCTCTTCTTTACCCATAATGCATTGTTTTACCAGAAGGTCAAGCACCTGCGAAGCTTCATCTACTTAAATTGTTGTTTGAGCCAACAATAGTTCAAGGTTGCTCTTGATAATAAAATGTGATAATAGTCAATTGAACACAAGTTCTGGCACAAAATTCGTATACATTGTCAATAGGGGTGACAATCAGATAATCAGACAAATTGGCCATCCATGTGACTGACCAACCAGCATTGTGTTATTGAGCTGATCAATGGCTTAAACAAGTATATCTAAGTAGAAGTTAGAGGGTTCTGATGTTTTTATCTGGTTCTATCAGCAGTTTACAAGTTACCTACATCAGAATTGTTACAGGTTGCACACTACTGCCCTTCAAGCCATAAATATTGCAGTTTGATATGGCAGACCCACATGCCGCCCACGGGACAACTTTTTAACCAAAAACTGTGATTTTAAGGCTGCAGTATGGGTTTCAGTGGAGCACTGGCCTACAAGCAGTGGCTTATTTAAATGTGCACTTTATGAAAAGAAATTCATTTTAGAGGTCTAGCATGGGAGAAACATTATTATTGTTGAAGAGTGTTATCCTTACCTTCTTTAAGAGCTTCTTCAAGTTCTTTACTCAGCTGTTTCTCATTGATATCTGCCAACAGTCCCACAGCAAACTGCCCAGCGTGCTCGGTGGTGTAGTATCTAATGAATAGATCCGCCAACTTATTTGCATCAACATCCTCCAGTTCACTTCGTGCAATTTTTTTACATTTCTTAGGTGGTGGCCGATATAAGAGTTTTTGTGTTAAAGCACGAAAGCTCTTTATGTTCAAGTTTTCAAAAACAGTCACTAAATTTGACCATAGTTGTTCTTTGAAGCTGTTTGCTCTTGTAGGATCATTCTTTAAATCCTTTAGATTCCTATGTTTCAAATACAAGAAGAGGTTATTATAAAACCTTAGAAAATTAAAACCAATAGTTTGGTTATCACTGTCCTGTACATTGGGATAAATGAGGAGCTATACCTAATGGGAACTGCTGGTGCTTGTACTTGTTCCTTACATTTCACTACGTAGGACTGTAATATAGAGTTTTACTCAAAACTAGAACATTAAATAACCAGTGTGTGCCTAAAGGGCACACACTGGTATTTCGAGAGATTAATTGCCCAGCGACAAATCTCCTCTTTTTTGGGCAACTAATCTCCCCAAACTGCCTTCCCGCCGGCTAGAATCTAAATCGCCAGTGGGATGGCACTTGGAGTGCTTCATTTTCTGAAGTCGCCCTAGGTTGCCTCACGAGTAAACTTCAGGCGAATTTGGAAAGCGATCCGACATCCATCCAGCTGGCGATTTACAGCCTTCTAGCCGTCGGGAAGGCAGTTCGGTGAGATTAGTCGCCCGAAGAAGAATCGATTTGACGCTTGGCGACTAATCTCCCGAAAAAGCAGCGTGTGCCCTGGCTCTAAAGTGGAAAATATTTTTTTAATACTGAACGGATAAAGTCTAGATCAGGGTTCCCGAAACTTTATTACCCGTGAGACACATTTAAAGAGTTGGGGAGCAACAAAAGCATGAAAAAAGTTTCTGGGTGTGTGTAAGGGTTACAAATTTTTAGCAGGGCTTTGCTTTTCTTATTAGGAGTCCTATGTATACCTTCACATGTTTAACCTTTGACCTAAGCACATTCCTATGGTATGCATATTCAGTAGTCTGAGTGATATTCAAGATAATACCACATTAACATCTATTTAATGAATTCTAGAAAATGGTAAATTGTAAATTAGAAATGGTATAAATATATGTCTTAAAGATGTGCTCGGGATCAGCAGTATGTTGGTCTTTGTCTCATCTTTGGCTTATATATGTTTAAAGGTTTATATAATGTATTATTAAATATAATAACAACAAAAATAAGAAGAAAGTACAGGTGCCAAAAAAGGGCTGTGTTTGGCTATTGGTCGCCCCTATGTGGACTGGCAACAGTCAGGAGCCTCTACTTGATAATACATCTAGTTTTTATGCAATTAAAACTTTCCTCCAAGCCTGGAATTCAAAAATAAGCACTTGCTTTGATGCCACTGGGAGCAACATTTAAGGGGTTGGTGAACATGTTGCTCTTGAGCCACTGGTTGGGGATCACTGGTCTAGATAAAGATTTTGACAAGCTGAATAGTGATGGGCGAATTTGTGCTGTTTCGCCGAAAAATACGCGAATTTCGCAAAACGGCAAAAAATTCACGAAACGTCGCCAGCATCTCGTTTTTGACGCCGGCGCACGTTTTTGATGCCGGTGCCCATTTTTTTACGCCGTCGCCCGTTTTTGATGCAAATTTTCGCGGGCCTGCCGAATAAATTCGCCCATCACTAAAGTTGAAGCATTTATGGATTATACATCATAATAAAATTATGGATACTTTTTTTAATAATCCTTCTGGCCACCAACCTCCTTGTAACATCTCAGTGAGTTCAATCATTATATATTGAAATTGGATATTCCATTTTAACTTGTTAACTTGTTTCACTTACTATTTTCAATATTAGTGTCAAGGTACATTTAACGTTCATATGGCTGATAGCTAGTTGCTGGTATCTGCTATAAATCATAGGCTTTCCTAGAAGTCCAGTTACAATAAGATTTGGAGGAGAATGCATATTAATTCTTGAGAATTGAACAAGCTCAACTTAAGGGTCAGTTATAGTGGAAAAAATAAATATAATGTATATTTGCTGTCCTAGATATTTTTGGAAGCTCAACATGAAGGTCATTTACAGTCAGATTTGGGATGAACAGTTATTTGGTGACCTTGATACTCTTGGAACCACAGCTGAATGTATTTACATCATTCTTTGCATATGTTTGTTCCTTATGAAAAGCTATGGGTGTCCCAGACTAAATGTTTGCCATCAAAGGTGGGCTCTCAAAACTACTGATTTAAAATGCATGCTGTGAGTGGTTCAGCTTATGAATGCTTTTGGGGCAGCAGGATGGAACGTGCAAAAGGCCCTGCGTACAAGAGACTGATGCGACCTGCGAGAATGCCTGCGCACAACGCAAACTGTTTCTTTAGGGGGCCAGCAGATTGGGGGAGGCGTCTGGGTCGGCAGGGGCCCATGAGGGCCTGGACCCACTGGGTATTTTCCCTGTGTCCCGTCGACCCAGTCTGACACTGACTGTGTTACTAACTTAAATTAAAGGGGTGCTAAACCTGCTGCACTGCACTACTCAACCAAACTTTACTCAGTTCTTGCTGGACTATAAATTCCAGGTTGAGGCATGCTGGGAGCTGTAGTCCAGCAACATCAGGGTTGTTCTAAAAGCAATATTGCACAATAAAACCTTTCCAAAATTTTCCCCAAGCCAGTGACTGCTAGAAAATGCAAAACATCCTCCAAAGAATCTCAGCTGATCTGTATACATCAGACTCCATATTCTTTGTTCCTGCAACTGGAGTTAAAGGCTTAAAGCACAGTTTCCCAGCACTAAACAAGGTTGTCCTTTATCTCCATGTTTCATTCTGGTGTCATGTAATGAAGAAAAAAAAAAATAATAATTATCTCTATATTTAAGATAACAGCAATATGCCAGACATGGTGCTGGAATCAGCATTCTTATTGGTCAATTTATTTTCATGTATAATGAAATTTTTGATCAGTAGAATTTTTATCTGTGAATTTTCTTGTAATCTATAATTATGGTTTTCAGCAGCTTCTATGGAAAACTAGGGGGCGCTTTGGGATGGTGTTAGAGCTGGGTTTACATCCCCTTTAAATCAACTCTTTAACCTGCAGCACTCAGAAACACTATCATAATAATAATAATTATTATTATTATAATAATTCAGAGAAGCACAGAACCCAAACTCTTAAATAGAAGTGACTTTAATGCTCTTACCTTGTCAAACTTTTTTTTTTATTCATTTCAGTATTCAGCAAATTTTATGTGGAAGATTATAGATTCCATGCATTCCCAAAATTAGTTATATTAAATTTTTAATATATGCATTATTCTTAACATTATTGTTCTATACAAAATGCTATCCACTCCACGTAGGGCCACAGTCAGTAATCAGTATAAAAATAGCCAGTTCTAGCTTCCAAAGAGCTCCTGAAATTCAAGCCTTCCTCAGTCACATATCTCTGCTTGTAACCCTCTCTCATACAATCCTGTTAAACTCTATTTTCTCCGAGGCTGTACCTGATACACCTGTTCCTGTGAGAGAGCAGAGAATAAATGTGAAAGAATTTACCTGCTCATTCTTTTACATGGAACTTTTATGGGCAGCCTCAGTCTCTGTCCTCCACAGCTCTTCTTCTTGTTTCTTCCTTTGGCGCCTTTTTCTCTTCCCCCTTCTCTTTACAACAAGAATTTCAATATCAATATCAATGACCACTGGGAGGAGGCAAGAGTTTCTGTCAGGAGGAGATAGAAAGTCAAAGTAAAGTAACAAGCTCAATTTTGAGTCTATACACCGTGAAATGTCACCATATAACAAACATTAAAGTTGGCCATAGACGTAACAATTACGATCTTTCTTGGAAAAGATCTTTCCAAGAAAGGTCGTTCGTTTCAATACACACGTGTAGAGCTGAATTGTCAGATATACAGGTAGATATACGGGAATAAACAATAGAATTCTACCTGTATCTGACGATTCGGCACTAACAATGGCCGATGTTTGGGTCCATTCAAAGGCACCCAATCAAAATTTTCCGTCCAGCCCGATCGACAAGCCGACCGATATCCAAGTCTTCTGCCGACATCAGTCGGCTCTTTTTCCACCATAATGTACAATATTATCTGTGCGTCTTTGGCCACCTTAAGGTTCTTGTACAGTCTGTCTGTGTGGAATTGTAATATTATTCATGTGTAACTCCATGGAAGATGGGGGAGAAAATCTTGAGAAAATCTTTCCCGCCATAACTGCTTTCCAAGTAGAATGCTGGCTACATATGACTCTTTCTCAGCTGAGCCCTTGCAGGATTGGTGAAGGAAAGGGTGTTGTAGTAGGAGGGTCAGACTGTGGGGGTCAGGGCCAACTGGGGCCTGCCACATCAGGGCCCCCACACCCCCCAAGGACCCCCTCCCCATTCCCATAATTCCCTCCCCAGTTGCAAACCCCCCTCTGTCCCTCTCCTGCCCCCCTCACCAGCGCATACCCAGGGCCGCCATCAGGGGGGTACAGGGGGTACACCTGTACCGGGCCCGGGGCTAAAGGGGGGCCCGGCTGTGCTGAAGACCCGAAGTCGCGCTGAAAATTGTATGTGGAGGAGAAGAGCAAAGTTAGGGATTATCTGCAAGTTCCACTATCAGTAAACTCAATTTCAAGCTGTGACACAATGCACAACTGAAGTTTTCATCAGCAGTATGAAATTTGCAGACGATCCCTAACTCTGCAATCTCGCCTTGCCCCAGTGCTTTTCAGCCAATGACAGCGTCTCCCTTCCTTATGTCCCGCCCCTGTAAGAACACGGTTCCTCTTTGGGCTCTTTTCTTTATGGCACAGAGAGAGCTGAGTGAGTGGCAGCATCCTGGAGCTTACAGAGAAGCAGAACATGAGAGAGACAAAGCAGTGCTGTGTATGTTGTACTTAGTATTTGCCTAACTATGACTCTTTGTAGTGTGATATATTTACCTACCACAGAGCCTGTGTACAGAGTTTGCCTAGTGCTGATATCAGTAGAAACCTGGATCCTGTTATATACAGTGTGTGCACTGCCCACTTATACAATGATTTTTTTTGTAGGGGGCCCCTGGCACTGATAGTTTTTTTTTAACTTATGGGGGGGCCCTGACCACCAATTTTTTTTAGAAAAACATTTACGGGGCCCCTGGTGCCAATAGTTTTTTTTTTTAACTTATGGGGGGGTCCTGACCACCAATGCTTTTTTAAAAAACATTTATGGGGCCCCTGGTGCCAATAGTTTTTTTTTTAACTTATAGGGGGGGCCTGACCACCAATGCTTTTTTAAAAAACATTTATGGGGCCCCTGGTGCCAATAGTTTTTTTTTATACTTATCGGGGGGGCTGACCACCAATGCTTTTTTAAAAAACATTTATGGGGCCCCTGGTGCCAGTAGTTTTTTTTTTAACTTATGGGGGGCCCTGACCACTAATGTTTTTTTTAAAAACTTTTATGTGGGACCCCTGACGCCAATTTTTTTGTTTTTTAAATTATAAGGGGGCCCTGACCACCAATGGCTTTTTTTTGTGAGTGGGGGGTTTACCATTTTAAGCGGTTGTGTCTTTGTGGACATTTTACTGTGGTGTGGGCGGGATCTGCGGTGGGCCTTGGGGGTGGGCGGGGACCGGGGGGCCCAGAAAATTTTGCTGTACGGGGCCCCGTGATTTCTGATGGCAGCCCTGCGCATACCTACCTGTCAACTTAATGCGATCGGCCAGTGGGGGAGGAGGTCAGGCTCTGTGGAGCGGGTCTGGGCTGGCAGAGTCCAGGAGGGCTGAGGCCCATCATAATTTTTCTTGGCATTCCTCCAGCCGAGTCTGATGTTGTGTAGTAGAAATATAACTCTCACATGGGGAGGGTTATTTACTAAAATCCAAATTTATCTCATTTTGTAAATAAAAAAACCACAACCAAACTCCCATACCTTATTTTACCTTATTTATTAAAAAGATCAAGTACTGTACATTGTCTGTACTGGCCCTGGCCATGGCTGGTGCTTCAAAGAGTAGGCTGGCAATACAGCAAAACTACAGCTTCTCCTACCTAAAAAGAAATGAAGTATATGTAAATTGTTATTGTATAATATAGTGAATAAAGCACATTGCTAAATATAAGGATATTATAAATTACAGAGGAGATCCATGACCATATAAAAGCACAAGGCTTGGGTGACTTCTAATACCCCTACTGTTCCTTATATAGACAAGGGGGGGGGGGCTCTGGACCCATTGTTACATGTGGAAGGCAAGGGACTGATAATAATGACATCTGCATAATTTTCCAGTATTTCTAGAGCAGATTCGAGAAACATTTTGTTTCTGGGGAAACCAGGAATTTGCCACAAAACTGTACCAAGCAACCGGGTTGCTCATCCCTAGTGACCACCTGTGCACAACCTGTAAATTCCTGTGGTGCTCACAATAAATGGTTAATTATTATATAGCGTGTGTGAGGCTCCTTCAATATTTTGTTTTGCAGAGCACTTACCTGCACATTCCTGCTCATGGCACCAATATAGACAGCCTGTCATTCAATTTGTTATTGATCTTTTTCTTCTTCTGTCTTGCATTCCTACCGTCTTTTCATTTAGTCTTTTCCCTGTACCCCTCTCCACCTATTTTACCTGTACAACAAGAAAGTCAGATCATTGGGCACTGAGAGGAGGCAGGTAGTTCTCTGAGAGAGAAAATTAAAGTAAAGTGATACAAGATCTAATTTGTGTGTATATGTATGTATCTTCCATGAAACAGTAAATAGGGCATATTATAAATTCTGGCCATTGTGTATGTTCTGCATGTCTGTGTTTTATTGTCAATCAAAGTTTTCCCACAGTCTTAAGATTAACTGATCAGTCTGTATGTGTATGCGTATACACCTTCTGTAAATTAGCAAGCACACCATTATGCCATTTTATTCTGATATATGTGGATACTACTTGATGAACCCAGTGTTGCCCTGGAAATTTGATGTCACATCTTTAAAATAATATAATATTTTTATATTAAAAAACACTTTGCTGAAAGACATTTGCGCTACTAAGAAGTTCCCCTGTGCTATAGAAATGGCTGGTAAGGCAAATACACCACATACCGTATATACTCGAGTATAAGCCGAGTTTTTCAGCCCCCAAAATATGCTGAAAAACTCTACCTCAACTTTTACTCGGGTCAAGCGCAAAAACGGTCGCCGGCATCTAAGAATAGTCGCCAGCGTCTAAGAATAGTCACCGGCGTCCAAGAATAGTCTCCAAGAATATTCGCCGGACCTCCAATGGGAGCAGAAACTCTCAATTTTTAGATTGAAACTTACCAGAAGCTGCTGCATTTCTCACCCTCGGCTTATACTAGAGTCAAAAAGCTTTCCCAGTTTTTGGAGGTAAAATTAGGTACCTCGGCTTATACTCGGGACGGCTTATACTCGAGTATATACGGTAATCAGGATCAGCACCCTTGAGAAGCCTTTAGTATACTTCTTCTTTACAACAATGTATTGCTGAGTAGTTCTTCAGTACTATGGAATGGTGCACAAAACTGATCAAATGGCATGTGTGGGATTTTGGGGTAAACAGACTGCAGATTGAAGATTAGCACCTGTGAAATACCCTAATTATGTATTTTGTCAGATGGAAGGCATGTGATTTTGGGATAAACCGATGGCAGACTGAACCTTAGCATCGTTGAAAATCCCAGAAATCTGATCAGTCAGATGGAAAGGAGGGCCTGTGAACAAAAAACAATCATCCTTCTTTTGGGGAGAGGATGGTCGCAGACGTTTTGTTGCATTCCCTGTCCAAAAGAATGATAAGTGACAACATAAAATAAATAATATGAGACGGGGCCCCAAGATATGCATATATCTATTGACTTCTTCATGGACGAGAAGGTGGTTCTTGAAAAGTTTTAGTGTATTTGGTACTTCCGTGCAACAATCTATGAAGAACATCCAAGCAAATGGACCAACTTTCTTCCTCATGTGTAAGTAGTGTGGATTCAGTTGTCAGGAGGCTCCTATGGCGCTCCTGTCCTCGTCGGCACATCCAAGATGGTGGAGCCCATAGTTCCCATGTGCGTCACAGTGCTGGCATACTGACATCAGTGAGCCGACGCATGCCATCATTGTGCTGCAGTTTGGTGCCAAATTCAAAATAAAAGGAGGACGATGTTCAATGCCGAATATAGGTTCTTCTCCTGTGATTTCCTGGGTGTGCTTAAATAGTTTTTCTAATTGAGTCTCGGTTCCTGATTCTCCGGCTTTGATTCTTGACTATGCTGATTGCAGCCAGCCCTGACTTTTGCTTAGATTCTGACCGTGAGCTTCTCTGACCCATTGTGTAACACGTATTGGACTTTTCCTGCCGGTTTGTGTTCCAGCTTCATCCTTGGTCCTGACTTCAACACTGATAAAAACCACCAGTCCCTGACATCAGTAAAGGAAAAGTTGCATGCATGAAATACTGTAGACACAAAACTAGAACCAATCCCAGTAGACAAGAGGGACAAAACGGTTATTTCCTGCTTTTAAATTGTGTTCAATTGTTTCTAGACAGTACATTCAAAAGGAAATGCTTTGTGTCTTAACTTGTCCTCTAAAGAGAAACATACTTCATAACTCATCAGTATGTCTCTCCCCAAAGTGTTTCAGTTTTAAAATCAACATTTTGAAGAACTTCAGTTTCTGCTTCACAGCTCATGTCCACCATCTTGTTTTTTTCATGTTCCCTTTCAACAGGTATTAATTACAGTGCTCCCTGGTGAATATACTGGTGTTTTTGTGCATGTATAGATAAGCATAGGTTGCCATGAAAAGGTGTTCACAATAGTACAAAATGTGCTTGCACTTGATTTGTCCCCTTCAGTATGCATGTACTATTGTAGGAAATGACACAGGACACGTTTTCTATGTGTAATAACATTTAATAAGCAGAAACAATACTGAGTAAAGAAAATATAATAACATTAACAGTATTAATTGCAATACTATCTGAATTATAATATCCAGAAATCTCTGTAATACAGAATTGCAATTTCTTATAGTGCCTGTGTAATATTTTATAATCCTGAGTATTCAGTCCCTGTGATTGTGCTCTTCTATGAAGCACTGCCAACTTCAGTCTTCAATGATGCCCTTTTTTGGGTCCCGGAACTTCTGTGACAGCACTGACAGGGAACCAAGTCACTTCAGTGATTCAAGCTGATCGCAAAGTGCAAACAAGGATGAGGAAAATCAATGATCAAGAACATGCCAAAATGCTGGGGCGGACCATCAAGGGATCGTGGTCAGCAAAACTTTCAAAGGCAGTAACTGAGTGATCAGTAGCAGTAGCTTGAACCTATGATTAAGTGTTTGGGACACGAAACGCGTCAGGCTATGGACACAATAAACTCTTCACTATTGAACATTTGCCTGGAGGAAGTTTTGCCTTTTTGAGTGCCTGCTCCATATTGGTTCGTCGGATCAGTAGCTTGTGACAAAGGGGGAATGAGCTTTGAGAAAAGGGTTAAAAATGCAAACTGGTGTCGGGATGTGCATTAGCATTCACTACAAATGATCGCATTAAAAGTAAACATATTAAGTAACAATTTTAATTGATCAAAAACATTTAAAGGTAGTCATGTATTATGCTGTTTGGTCTGAGTCTTTCTCTGTGATCTTCTGAGAGCAAGGCTGGTGAGGGTAAGGATAGTGACTCCTGGAATGAGATATGATTCTGCTGACTGGTTTCTCCATCGCCTGTGGTTTATTATTCAAGGTTTTGTTAAGTTGGATGACTTGTTGCACCCGCTGTTTCTGCCACTTCAAGTTTTCTCTAATCAGGTCCATCTTTTGGATAAGAACATTGTATATGTCATGTTTCCACTGATAGTTTTGTTGTAAATGTCCTCTGAGTTTCTGTATGTCTTTATAATTCATGTCCGGCATCTCCAAGTGGCACCGACTGAATGGTGGAAAGTTACTAAAGGCAGGAACTACACGAAGGGATGATATCACAGGGGTCTGCTGCATTGTTGTCTGTTTTGTTTCCTTTTTGACATCGTTGGAAGAACATTTTAACAGAAGAGGACTGCAAGGGACTTTGTCCATAGCTTGTGCCAGAAGTTCTTCTATAGTTGGAAGTTCTGCAGGAGGTGGCCCAGATATTAGATGTGCTGCATCAGAACGGGGAGGCTTCGGTGCAGGTACTTGGGATGCACATTGTGGGAAGCTCATATCAATAGAAGTCAGGAATGATCTTTGCAGGGTTGCTGAAGGTTGATCTATTTGCCTTTTTGTGGGAAGTACTTGAGCATGAGAAAGAAATGACTTTGTTTCTACACTTGCCTGCATCTCGCCAATATCTTCTAACACTGTTACAACAACTTGGGGCACATGCTCTGTTGTGTAATGGCTAAATATGGCATCAACAAGGTCTACTACGTCAGCGTGTTCCCATCTTATACGTGGAATTTTTGAATAACCTTTTGGTACGGTGCACCATCCAAGGCTGTGCTTGAAGGATTTAAAACTGGTTTTATCCAGATTTTCAAGTGTCTCCTTTAGGTATTCCCTCCATTTCTTCATTTTTTCAAAACTTGTAAGTTCTGTTTGCAAGTTTGACTGCAAATAGAAGAAATGGATCATTTTCAAAAAGTACAATACTTTCTCAAAACTTTAGAAAGTGCAGCACTTTCTCAATGCTTTGTTTTTTTATCAAAATATGTCACACAACTTTGATCCAGCAGATACAAACAAGTGATACAGTGATGCGCACACAAAATTTGCAACCTACTGTAAACTAGGTGCAAAGCGCATGGTTGTGAGATTGAGCAGTGAGTTTTGTTTTTGCATGTATTTGATGTGATCACTATTCAGCAGGGGCAATATATTCTGCATACAGGCACAAAAGTGCTAATCGAGTCCATTAAGTATGAAGTCCAGACAGAAATACTTTATAGGGCTCATTGACGAACGCAGAATGTTGTGTGACGTTATCAAAATTCCAGTGTCATTATGGCTGAGATGTGGTGATATTCATTATAATTTACATGTGCGCATACGTTTAGACAATTTCGAAAATTCAAACCAAAAAAATTAGAGATGGCATATTTTTGTTGCAATTTTCTCGAATCCTGGAAAAAATTTGATTCTGAATTTAAGCAGATGAGAATTCATGCTCACAATTTGCAGACGGGCTTTTTCAAACATGTTAGGGGAAACACTAATGACGATATGTAACAAAAGAGGTAAACTGAATACAAATTTGCATGTCACAATGTAATATGCTTTGTTAGGCTTTTATTGCATTGCGCATATTGATTGTGAATTGTGAACCTTTAAAACACTTGCTCTGGAGTTTGTTAAATATTTTGTAGCAAAAAGCGGTTTGCGATTGCAAAATGTTATTACATTCACTGCACACTATCGCAAACTATAAAATTCATAATCACTATCCTACTGTTGCATGAAGGGCAAAGGCAACATTCACTTTGCGAAGATTTATTCGCATTGAGCAAAAATTGCAAAGATATTTGCATTAGCGACCAATATTAGATTCCCCCTTAGTGGTTTTCATAGTTTATATTTTGCTAGGACTTATCCGAAAAAGAGGTTTCAGAGGTATTTATATTGTTTTTTGCCTTGCTCAGCAATATTTTCTGTTCATACTTTTTTATTTGGATCTTTTAATAAATGTCATGACATTGGTGGTTCTAGAAGTTTAGTCATGGTTTTAAAAACCTAAAATCGCACCTTTAATAAATAGGCCTTCACAACATGCATGAAGGTAGTAAAAACATTTTGGCAGGAAATAACTGATTTTTCAGTATGATATGTATTGCAACCATTGGCAAAATTGAGTTGCTATGTGTTCACATAGCAATTATTAGCTACGCATAGAGGATGGTGCCCAACAACTCTGCTACACATTTTTTAGACAGGTACATAGATACAGGTCTCCCAGTTGATGTAGTACAGGAGTAGGAGCCTCTTGATGTTTTCATAATCACAGATGCATTTGTGGAAGTATATTTTGTGCCAAGGCAACAGAGAACGTAACATGAGCGAAGCAGCCAAAAAAACAAGACAAAAGGGCACGCTATTTGAAATTAGCCAGCCATATACAAGAGATATCATTATGTAACGGAAAATGATAAGTAGGCGGATGCTATTGAATACAGAACTAGGCATCATTACAATGAAGACTACTGTCTTCTACTGCAAATATTAAGGGTCATTTTTACTTATAACGCAGAACTCCAGTGCAAATACAGCTTCTTTCCAGGCTGTATCTGAATGTATACCTAATGTGTCAAAACAAATGCAATTGTGCATTTTTTAGGGAACTGAAAATTGAGTTGCATTGATACCCATGAAGACCACACCTCCCAAGGAAATAAATAAGTAGATCTTTAGAAAGTTACCAAGATCCTTGCTACTGTTTTTGCATCAGATAGACAAAATGGACATCAAGTCCCATCAATATTGGGTCATTAGCTGCAATCCAATATGCCAAATTACATGGTAATTAGTTAGCCAATGGCTAACTAATTAATGACATCTATTAGATCAGGTTTAGTTTAATTTGTCAGTGCTGTGGCTCACAGTTGCACTTGTAGTGAGGGAGATGGTTCTTCTCATATGTGCAACCACCTCTACAGTATATCACTGTGAGCAGCTTTGTCAAGAGGTGTTTAGAATAGTTGTAGCTCCAGGTCTCTCCAGAATTAATTATAGTGTATTTACTGTATGTGGGATTCAGAAGAAGGCAGATAAAATGGTGCTTAGCACAACTATACTGAAGTGCAAGTAGAAGTTGGTAGTAAAAAACAACAGAACATGTGAAAATACTTTTATTAATGAAATACCTGTAAGTGCCTTTAAAACACTTGTGCGATAAGGTGCATGGGTAAAAATATAAGATGGAAAGAAGGCGAAAAGGCTTTAGTGAGCAAAACAGCATTTCCACGAGTGGGGTAAGGGAAACCGGAAGATAACGCAAAAGACTTCAGTCGGTAAGCGATTTCGGGTTGAACGAAATTGCGAAAAGTAAGTGTTCCCGGCACTTTCAAAGGGCCATTAGGTAGAGAAAACATAGGTTATGGAAAGATATATTGGTTATTACGATAAGTGTTTATCGTAATGAATTGAATTGCGCACATGCAAAAAGGTGCGCTTATCATATGAAATGTACCATATCGCATTGGATTGAATTGAGCCGGACATTTTAATGCTCAGCAGTCTTGGATTCCAAAATGTGATATCTGTTTCAGGCCTAATAGTCCTTGTACTTACTGCAGATGTTCTAACAAATTCCAACTCCTTTGCTGTAGGCTGCCCTTGGTTGTGTTGACAGCTCCTGATGGTCTGTTGAGAGGAATAATCAAGGTCTAGGGCAGATAAATAATAATAGTTTATTAAAATAGTAATTTATTAGCATTTTTCTTCCAAAGGAATACAAAAAGCTGCATATATATATATATATATATATATATATATATATATATATATATTATAACTGAATAGCATAATGGGTTGAAGGACATATTGACAGATTGGATGTGACACTTTGTTGTTTCCAGTTGACATTGGGTGGAAAATGGAGGCCATATTTGATGGGATATTCCCCTTTGGTGGAAGTTAACAGGTGTTCAAGGTGTAGAGATTTGCTCAATCGATTCTTGGATATGTGAACGTTTCTCAGAGTTGTCATGTCATAAACAGCTTAGGAGACGCCATTACCTGATATTACTTTGTTGTGAATGTTTAATAATGGAAACCGGTGATATTAGATTTTTTTGGATGCCGGTCTGACCTGCCAGTCTTTATTTGTTGATTATTTGTTTATGATTAAGGGATTTCTTTCCCGAACCGCGTAAGACCACGTGGATCCATCTACTACTGGAAAATATTCTCTTTATTCATTTAATCCGGAGTGCCGCCTATCTGTTTTTATCATTACTAAGTACAGCTGAGGCGCTGGTGGCTGAGCACCCGGAGTGGAGCGAGTGGAGGAGAATAACCCACGAGGGTTGAGTCTGGAGTGGCTATTTATTTGACTTTATTTGTTAGAGTCAATAAGAGTCTATGGAAATCAGGACTGGACTTGGCTGGTGGGACACCGGAAAAAAAACAGTGTACCCCGGCACTCATGGGTAGTGATGGGCGAATTTATTTGCCAGGCGCGAATTTGCTGCGAATTTGCGCGAATAAATTCGCAAAATGCCTGCGAAAATTCGGTGCACTACTAACTAATTGTTTTAACTGTTATCTTCGTGTGTTGGACAGTAGCAGGGTGAATGATTAGTTGTGATAAGCAGAACTGTCCCATTTAACTTTGCCGAAAAACTTGGAAAACCACCAAAAAAATATCAAAATGGCAAATGAATGTCAATGAGGGTTTTTCCATGAACCATGATACCAAATGCATTGTAGTCAATTCATTTTTTTATCATGTTTATCTCCAGTGCATAAAATAAATCTATTTGTAGCAAAAAAAAAAGATGCATGGTGAAATTTAAGCACAGATTTGCGAAAGTTTTTTGCTGCTTGCAAGAACACATATGTGGGAGCTAAATTAGGCAAAAATGCTCTTCCCTACTGATGAAATCAGGAAAGGGATTAAACAGCAATTCTATTTGAATTATAGGGAAACAAAAATTAAGAAGACATTTTGTTTTCCATCCCAGTCCTTGTGAAGATGAATATTTCATGTTTCCTAAGGTAGGCATAAGGGCTTGCATTGAAAAACTCAATGAGAAACTTGTTGCCATTGCCACAGCTACTGAATTCTTCTGCATCAACTTTTAGGAACCTGTGAGCCTACACTGTGGAATTTCCAACAAATCCTGTGTGGGCCCCCTTTTCTCGCAGCAGCACGTGGTCCACATTTGTGAACAGCTTGGACTTTAAGGATTATTAAAGTATCCTTTATTTGACCAAGATGTCAATTGCAGTTTATAAATTTGTTCTTACTTTTCTTTAATCCTTTTGCCAGATCTAGACGGACCTGCATCTCACCGATATCTTCCAACGCTGCTAAAACCACTTGCGGCGCATGCTCTGTCGTGTAATGACGAACAATGAGATCAATGAGGTCAAGGACATCGGCATGTTCCCACCTCATTCTTGGAATCGTTTTACATCCTTTTGGGATGGCGCAGTGTCCAAGACTGTGCTTGAAGGATTTAAAACTCTTTTTATCCAGCTTTTCAAGCTGCTCCATCAAAAGTTTCCTCAAATCTGTCTTGTTTTTAGAACACATTTTTGTCAGTTCTCTTTGCCAGTTTGACTGAAAAGAGAAGAAATTGATCATGTACAATAAGTATGCAAAGTTCTGAGTTTTCTTTATGTTCTTCCATAGAATCCTTAGTTTTTGTCCAATATCCTCAGCGTCTTGCATGTGTCACACAACTCTAGCCACAGGTATATAAGAGCATTGCATTTATACATACAAGGTTGAAAAATTGAATACAAAGTCTGCGTCAGTGTGGTAATATTGTAGATATTTTTGCAGGTTCAAAGTAATCTGTGTGTAGATAAAAAGGCAACTAATAAAGGGATAGTATTATGGGAAAACATGTTTTTTTTCAAATGCATCAGTTAAAAAGTGCTGCTTCAGCAGAATTCTGCACTGAAATCCATTTTTTAAAAGAACAAATAGATTTTTTATATTTAATCTGGCATGGGGCTAGATGTAGGGGCACATTTACTTATTTTGAATGAAGGATTAGAAGATTAGAAGGCTACTTCGACCATCGAATTGAAGGATTACAAGATTAGAAGGCTACTTCGACCTTCGACTACGACTTCAATTCGAACGATTCAAACTAAAAATCGTTCGACTATTCGACCATTCGATAGCCAAAGTACTGTGTCTTTAAAAAAAACTTCGACCACCTACTTCGCCACCTAAAAACCTACCGAGGTACAATGTTGGCCTATGGGGAAGGTCCCCATAGGCTTTCCTAGCTTTTTTTGAGAGAAGGAAAATCGTTCGATCGATGGATTAAAATCCTTCGAATCGTTCAATTTGAACGATTTTTCCTACAATCGTTCGAACTAACGAATTGCGGTAAATTCTTCAACTTCGATATTCGAAGTTGAAAGATTTTACTTTGACGGTCCAATATCGAGGGTTAATTAACCCTCGATATTCGACCCATAGTAAATGTGCCCCGTATTGTCAGTTTCCATAGTGCCCCAAATCATGTGACTTGTGCTCTGATAAATTTCAGTCACTCTTTTCTGCTGAACGTTAGAGTGATATCAAGTCCTCAAGTCTGTCTTGTTTTTAGAACACATTTTTGTCAGTTCTCTTTTCCATTTTGACTGAAAAGAGAAGAAATTGATCATGTACAATAAGTATGCAAAGTTCTGAGTTTTCTTTATGTTCTTCCATAGAATCCTTAGTTTTTTTCAAATACATCAGTTAATAGTGCTGCTTCAGCAGAATTCTGCACTGAAATCCATTTTTTAAAAGAATAAATAGATTTTTTATATTTAATCTGGCATGGGGCTAGACGTAGGGGCACATTTACTTAGCTCGAATGAAGGATTAGAAGAAAATAAACTTCGAATTTCGATTTTTTTTTTGGCTACTTCGACCATCAAATTGGCTACTTCGACCTTCGACTACGACTTCGAATCAAACGATTCGAACTAAAAATCGTTCGACTATTCGACCATTAGATAGCCAAAGTACTGTCTCTTTAAAAAAAACTTCGACCACCTACTTCGCCACCTAAAAACCTACCGAGGTACAATGTTGGCCTATGGGGAAGGTCCCCATAGGCTTTCCTAGCTTTTTTTGAGCGAAGGAAAATCATTCGATCGATGGATTAAAATTCTTCGAATTGTTCAATTTGAACGATTTTTCCTACGATCGTTTGAACGAACGAATTGCGGTAAATCCTTCAACTTCGATATTCGAAGTCGAAAGATTTTACTTTGACGGTCCAATATCGAGGGTTAATTAACCCTCAATATTCGACCCATAGTAAATGTGCCCCTTATTGTCAGTTTCCATAGTGCCCCAAATCATGTGACTTGTGCTCTGATAAATTTCAGTCACTCTTATCTGCTGCAAGTTAGAGTGATATCAAGTCCTCAAGTCTGTCTTGTTTTTAGAACACATTTTTGTCAGTTCTCTTTGCCAGTTTGACTGAAAAGAGAAGAAATTGATCATGTACAATAAGTATGCAAAGTTCTGAGTTTTCTTTATGTTCTTCCATAGAATCCTTAGTTTTTTTCAAATACATCAGTTAATAGTGCTGCTTCAGCAGAATTCTGCACTGAAATCCATTTTTTAAAAGAATAAATAGATTTTTTATATTTAATCTGGCATGGGGCTAGACGTAGGGGCACATTTACTTAGCTCGAATGAAGGATTAGAAGAAAATAAACTTCGAATTTCGATTTTTTTTTTGGCTACTTCGACCATCAAATTGGCTACTTCGACCTTCGACTACGACTTCGAATCAAACGATTCGAACTAAAAATCGTTCGACTATTCGACCATTAGATAGCCAAAGTACTGTCTCTTTAAAAAAAACTTCGACCACCTACTTCGCCACCTAAAAACCTACCGAGGTACAATGTTGGCCTATGGGGAAGGTCCCCATAGGCTTTCCTAGCTTTTTTTGAGCGAAGGAAAATCGTTCGATCGATGGATTAAAATCCTTCGAATCGTTCAATTTGAACGATTTTTCCTACGATCGTTCGAACGAATGAATTGCGGTAAATCCTTCAACTTCGATATTCGAAGTCGAAAGATTTTACTTTGACGGTCCAATATCGAGGGTTAATTAACCCTCGATATTCGACCCATAGTAAATGTGCCCCGTATTGTCAGTTTCCATAGTGCCCCAAATCATGTGACTTGTGCTCTGATAAATTTCAGTCACTCTTTTCTGCTGAACGTTAGAGTGATATCAAGTCCTCAAGTCTGTCTTGTTTTTAGAACACATTTTTGTCAGTTCTCTTTGCCAGTTTGACTGAAAAGAGAAGAAATTGATCATGTACAATAAGTATGCAAAGTTCTGAGTTTTCTTTATGTTCTTCCATAGAATCCTTAGTTTTTTTCAAATACATCAGTTAATAGTGCTGCTTCAGCAGAATTCTGCACTGAAATCCATTTTTTAAAAGAATAAATAGATTTTTTATATTTAATCTGGCATGGGGCTAGACGTAGGGGCACATTTACTTAGCTCGAATGAAGGATTAGAAGAAAATAAACTTCGAATTTCGATTTTTTTTTTGGCTACTTCGACCATCAAATTGGCTACTTCGACCTTCGACTACGACTTCGAATCAAACGATTCGAACTAAAAATCGTTCGACTATTCGACCATTAGATAGCCAAAGTACTGTCTCTTTAAAAAAAACTTCGACCACCTACTTCGCCACCTAAAAACCTACCGAGGTACAATGTTGGCCTATGGGGAAGGTCCCCATAGGCTTTCCTAGCTATTTTTGAGCGAAGGAAAATCGTTCGATCGATGGATTAAAATCCTTCGAATCGTTCAATTTGAACGATTTTTCCTACGATCGTTCGAACGAATGAATTGCGGTAAATTCTTCAACTTCGATATTCGAAGTCGAAAGATTTTACTTTGACGGTCCAATATCGAGGGTTAATTAACCCTCGATATTCGACCCATAGTAAATGTGCCCCGTATTGTCAGTTTCCATAGTGCCCCAAATCATGTGACTTGTGCTCTGATAAATTTCAGTCACTCTTATCTGCTGCAAGTTAGAGTGATATCAAGTCCTCAAGTCTGTCTTGTTTTTAGAACACATTTTTGTCAGTTCTCTTTGCCAGTTTGACTGAAAAGAGAAGAAATTGATCATGTACAATAAGTATGCAAAGTTCTGAGTTTTCTTTATGTTCTTCCATAGAATCCTTAGTTTTTGTCCCATATCCTCAGCGTCTTGCATGTGTCACACAACTCTAGCCACAGGTATATAAGAGCATTGCATTTATACATACAAGGTTGAAAAATTGAATACCAAATCTGCGTCAGTGTGGTAATATTGTAGATATTTTTGCAGGTTCAAAGTAATCTGTGTGTAGATAAAAAGGCAACTAATAAAGGGATAGTATTATGGGAAAATATGTTTTTTTTCAAATGCATCAGTTAATAGTGCTGCTTCAGCAGAATTCTGCACTGAAATCCATTTTTTAAAAGAACAAATAGATTTTTTATATTTAATCTGGCATGGGGCCAGATAAAGATAATGTTTTTCACTCTTTAAGCATTTTTGGGCTAAATTGAATTGTGAAAGTAAAAATACCACGTAAAGGAGAACTGATTCTGGCCCAATTGTGTCTAATGACCTTTTACATGTACAGCCAGCTTACTTACTGCAGATTTTTCGACCAATCCCAGCTCCATTGCTGTTTGCTGCCCTTGACTGAGTTGACAGCTCACGCTGGTCTCTTGGCAGCAACAATGAAGCTCTAGGACTGACAAATAATATTTATGAATAAAGTAGCTTTCTTCTAAAAGAAACCTGAATTGCATTAAGGGTGGTACGATATCTTGATAGCTTGTACAGTATGAGATCCTCTGACTGTGGTACTTGTCTTCAGGTGGGACACGGAGGCCAGATATCAATAAGATATTAATTAATTTTGATGTGATCACTAATTCCTACATCCTTCCTTCCGTACTATTATTTGGATGTATATTTTTTTAGTCTTCCCATGTGTGTCCAGCAAACTGTAGCATCTGTCACATCAATATTGAGATACTGTTAGTAGTGATGTGTGGGGCGACCCGACGCCGCAGGACCCGCGAGTCGGGTGGGTTCGGCCGACCCCTGGGCGAAATGCGCGGGTCGCGACCTAGTACTGCCAGCTTCCGGCGCCGGAATTTATAGACTTTCGCCTGCCCCGCCCCTTTTGTGACGTCACTGCAGGGCGGTCTATAAATAAAGGAGAGCAGCGGGCCCGGGTCAGATGCGGGTAGGGAGCGGGTGGGTTAGGGTCGGATGCGGGTCGAGAAATTCTCGACCCACATGTCACTAACTGTTAGCAGTATTGTGGCAATACCAGACATGGGTTTGTAAAGCAGAATTATTCTCTAGAGCTAATGGCTCTCACGTAAATGTTCATTAAATTACCAAAACATGTCTCTTTTTGAGCAAATTGTAAATATACCATTTAAACAAGAGGATCCTCCATCTAGCCATGTTCGATTCCCTTTTTGATTTCCAAATCATTGCTTTTTGTGGTTTTTTAGGCCTATACAGTTCTCTTCCAGTCTAGGACTAGATTAAAATTTGAGACCACAGTCCCGGGTACTCTGCCTCCTTTGACTTTGTGGTGTCCCAGGGATAGAAATAATCAGGTAGTAGATTTGGGACAACTCCACCTCCTCTTCTTTTCCATTTCTGTCTTATTTTCTGAACCTGAGCATTGTGTGTTTTTTAATATTTATCCTATTTATTGCGGTCTCTATTTAATCAATTCTCTCAATTTTAATTTATTGCTAAGCACTATTGAGCACTTTCAATTTTATGAATTTTTTGTCAGTCTGGATGAAATTACTACTCTTCATTAATTGTTAAGCACTTGCACTTTAAAGTTTTTTAAAGTGATTGGAGGGGGTTACTATTAACTCTTAGACTATAATATATCCTGTAGCAAAAGGATATACACTATCGTGGAATAAAATTGGTTATAGCTAAGGGTATATGGGTACCAATTTTTCTTAACCCCTATATATATAATAGAATGAATTGTATCACAATTATTTAATTAATTCATAATTATTGGATTCTAATCGATTTAATTATAGCACAAGCACTTTCTTTGGGTTTTATATTAAAGTAATCAGCGAATCTGCACGCAATTGAGACTATTTAAATTAGGTAGGCTTAAACTACTAGAGACTGCTGAGCGAGTTTTGAAGCTAGTGGGGTACTTTTTTCTCTTTTAAATCACGGTTTATTACAACTATCAATTAGCCAGTCGTAATCTTCTTATGTCAGACAGTAGCACAATGGGAGGGCATTTGGAATTCCTCTTTAAAACCATACACACCCACATTTATTTAGTGGTGGTGGTGGGAATAATGGTATTTTCATGTAACGCCAGAGCAAATACAAAAACATCTGTATTGGGAAAATCCATTAAAAAAAATGTTAAACTGATTGAGAATTTATAGAAAGTCAACATCCGGTTATAAAAATAGTTGTATTTCTGTAGTAATGTCTGCTAAAAATGTGTTATGTTATATTCATTTGCTTTTACTTAGATGGAAACCATGTTCTATTTTCACAAAAGACAACTGAATTTAATTCTGTTGTGACCCTGCACCGTAGGATTTCCATTTCCATTTTCCAGCAAATCCAATGGGAGCCCCCTATTCACGCAGCAACACATGGTCTTTGTTTGATGCGAACAGCTTGCACTTCAGGGGTAAAAGGCCATATTCTTCATCTAATCAAGACATTTATTGTGGTTTATAATTCTGTTCTTACTTTTCTGTAATCCTCTTGCCAGATCTAGACGAACCTTCATCTCGCCAATATCTTCCAGCACTGTGAAAACCACTTGTGGCGCGTGCTCTGTTGTGTAGCGTCTAACGATAAGATCGACAAGGTCAAGGACATCAGCCTGTTCCCAGCTCATTCTTGGAATTTTTTTACATCCTTTTGGTACAGTGCAGTGCCCAAGGCTGTGCTTGAAGGATTTAAAACTCTTTTCTTCCAGATTTTCAAGCTGATCCTTCAGCAGTTTCCTCAAGTTTGTCTCTGTTTCAGAACTCATTTCTGCAAGTTTTGTGAAAATCTGACCGAAAACAAAAGTAATGGATCATGTATAATAAGTATACAAAGTGTGACACTTTCTTATCTTCCATATTATATTTAGCTTATTTCAAAATCTCAGTGTGTGCAAGTCACAGAACTTTGAGCCAGCAGGTATACAGGAGCAGATACAAAGTTTGTGGAACCTACTGTAAATTGAATGCAAAGAGCATGGGTGACAGTGTGCTAATGTATTGGGTGCTTTTTGCAGTTGAAAGATACTCTATTACTAAAGTCCAGTTGGGCTTTTTGATGCAAAACTCACATTTTTAGTTTTTTTTAAAAAAACAATTATGCTGCAAAAGTCCCAAAATAGTAGGATTATTGGGATAATTCAAGTGCAGACTATTTCTGGCTTTTCAGGCAAAATTCAAAGAAATTCTGGCTTTTCGGGAAAAAGCCTGAAAAAATCGTACAATTTGGAAAAAAAATTAGGTTTTCGCTCTATTTTATTGAGTTTTTCCCTGATTCAATTATACTGTGTTTTTTTTTAAATTATAAATAAAGTCCAATCATGGATTTTATTTTTTTTTAAAAAAACAACAAATTTTTTGCAGGATTTAAAGTCCGATGCTACAAAAAGTCCCAAAATAGTAGGATTATTGGGATAATTCAAGTGCAGACCACAGCTACTTACAAATAGGATAGCGACCTCTCCCACTGACTTATATACAACCTTGGCAGGACTGAGTTTGTGGATTTTCAGATTCTGACTTTTTGCAGCATCGGACTTTAATAAATCCCAAAAAAATAGGAACGTTTTTGTGGTCTGCTCTGGAATTAGCCTAAAAATATGACTATTTCTGGCTTTTCAGGCAAAATTCAAAGAAATTCAGGCTTTTCAGGAAAAAAGCCTGAAAAAATCGTACAATTCGGGAAAAAAATCCCCTGATTCAATTATACTGTGTTTATTTTAAATTATAAATAAAGTCCAATCATGGATTTTAGTTTGGTCGGACTTTTTTTTATTTAAATAATAAGAAAAATTTGAATTTTAGTAAATAACCCTCTAGGGACAGATTTATTTAGCGTTGAATAGTAAATTTGAATTTTTGATTTTTTTTACGTGTCAACATTCACACATTTGAATTTTAATCCCCCAATTCAAATGTAAATTAGAATTTTAGATTTATCACACAACTTGAACATGGAAACATCTAATTTGAATATTCACCACCTAAAACCTGCCAAGTTCATTTACAAGTCAATGGCAGGTCCGTTGAAACATTTGAATATGTCAATTGCCTGGCTGACATTCAAGTTTTTTTTGGAGGGAAAACTTAATTCGAATTAGATTTAAATTTTTGTATCGGGACTATTCAATCGAATATTGGACGTTCTATTTTTGAATTTTTGATTTTTTTTGTGTCGGGATTTGAATTTTTGTGTCGGGACTATTCAATCGAATATTAGACGTTCTATTTTTGAATTTTTGGTTTTTTTTTCGTGTCAGAATTCACACATTTGAATTTTAATCCCCCAATTCGACTGTAAATTAGAATTGTAGAATTGTAGAATTGTAGATTTATCATACAACTCGAACAGTTCTAATTCAAATATTCACCACCTAAAACCTGCCAAATTAATTTACAAGTCAATGGCAGGTCCATTGAAATATTTGATATGTTAATTGCCTTCCTGACATTCAAGTTTTTTTTGGAGGGAAAACTTAATTCGAATTAGATTTGAATTTTTGTGTCGGGACTATTCAATCGAATATTAGACGTTCTATTTTTTTCTTAAACAACCTCCCATTTGAGTTGTGAGTACATTCAGATTTATTAGAGTAAAAAAAAATCCAGATAAATTCAAAATTAAAAATTTGACCGTTGATAAATCTGCCCATTAGTGTATGCACACATTTGTGAATGGATCTGCAAGGTATAGGCATAGGACTCAACTACAAATGCAGCTCATAGTGAAAAGTGAACTGTTTGACTGCGAATTTCCATTGTGATGTTCCAATTAACATACTATTTTTTGCAACTTGGACAAATAGTTCGATACTAAGCATGGCTACATTTCTCCTGCCAATGTTTGTTGTTTTAATAAAGGCAATAAAGTAGATTACTTGGTACAAGTCAGTAGCAGATATTGACGCGACCCACTAGTGGATGCTCTCATTTGTGTGTCTATTTTAGTATTTTGCAATTGCGGCTGCAATGTATTCGGTCAAGCGATCCGGTCGCCCGTATAGGATGCATTATGATCCAATCGTTGGGCCCTAGGGCCCATGATCAGATCAGCCCGATAGCGCCCACTTCAATGTGGGCATATCGCCAAACGAACGGATCTCTACATCTATGGCCACCTACCTTTTCTAATTTAAAACAGCAGGAACGTGGGTAAGATAATGCATATGCATAACCGTTTTGAATCACTGTTTCATTCAAGGGAAGTACAACATTTGCCAAAGAAATAGATATCAGAAGTTACAAGATACAGTTGATACATAGATGAAAATTAGAGGAATGTTAATATTATTAGATCCAAAGCCGCCATTGTTACACCAGAGGTTTTACTGTGTTACAGGCAAATGGTCGTATGAACGATCACTAAACTGAACCTTAGTTTTAAGTACAATTCAGCAATGATTTCCTTCTGGTTGGCGAATCACAAAGTTAACACAGAGGGCAGGTCTGGAGAGGAGAGGTAACTTTTAGTATTGTGACAAAGGTTTGTTGTTTGGCAAGTGAAATGTAGTTTCATTCAAATCTCTTAACAACCCTGTAGGTAAGGCATCTTTTCCCATAATTCCCAATTTAAACCAGAAAAAAAGACCCTTATTGGAGCTACATAGTAGACAAACCAGTATATTCCTCCAACAGCAGATTGATCTCCCACACTTGGCAGTTTGCTAGGACATTGGAAGGTAGTGTTAAACTAAGGACTGCCAAAGGGGACATCTATGCTGGGCATCAGTGGATCACCCAATAGGGGAACTTAGGGGCACATTTACTATGGGTCGAATATCAAGGGTTAATTAACCCTCGATATTCTACCATCGAAGATTTACCGCAATTTGTTTGAATGATCGAAAGGAAAAATCGTTCCATCGAACGATTAAATCCTTAGAATCGAACGATTTTCCTTCGATCAGAAATTGCTAGGAAAACCTATGGGGACCTTCCCCATAGGCTAACATTGGTGCTCGGTAGGTTTTAGGTGGCGAAGTAGGTGGGCAAAATTTTTTTTTAAAGAGATAGTATTTCGACTATCAAATGGTTCGATTCTAAGTCGTAGTCGCAGGTTGAAGTAGCCAATTCGATGGTCGAAGTAGCCAAAAAAATACTTCAAAATTCGAAGTATTTTTCATTCTAATCCTTCACTCGAGCTAAGTAAATGTGCCCCTAAGGGGAAAATTCATCAAGGGTCGAATTTCAAGCGGGTAAATCCCTCGAAATTCGACTGGGGAATAGAATCGAATAGAATCGAATAGGCAATTCGGGCGAATTTATGCGCTGGCGAATAGTCGAATTGGCGAATATTCGCCAGGCGAATAGGCGCTCGATCGAATATTCACTCGAAGGATTTTCATTCGATCGAATGCCTTTATATTCGATCAAAAACTTGGAAAACAAGCCTATGGGACTTTCCCATAGGCTTTTAAAGCAATTCGGTAGGTTTTAGGTGGCTTATTAGGCGGTCAAAGTATTTTTAAAAGAGACAGTACTTCGACTATCGAATGGGCGAATAGTCGCAGCGTTTTTGCGCTCGATCCAGTACTTCGACTATCGAATGGCGAATAGTCGCAGCGTTTTTTCGCTCGTTCTATTCGAATCATTCTACTCAGGCGAATTTACGCCAATTCGATAGTCGAGGAGCACAAAAATTCGAAGTTTTTTTACTTCGAATCCTTCACCCGAAGTTAGTGAATCGGCCCCCAAGTGTTTGTACATTGTGGATTGATTTGGAGACTGTACCTTTGAGGCCTGTGGATTTAAAAAAAAGGATTTTGAATTAGACACTGCTAAAGGATGACTTTAAAGGAACAGTTCAGTGTAAACATGGTTAATTAGATAGGCGGTGCAAAATAAAAAATATTTCTAATATAGTTAGTTAGGCAAAAATGTAATGTATAAAGTCTGGAGTGACTGGATGTGTAACATAATAGCCAGAACACTACTTCCTGCTTTTCAGCTCTCTAACTCTGGGTTAGTCAGTGACTATAAGGGGGGCCACATGGGACATTATTGTTCAGTGAGTTTGTAATTGATCCTCAGCATTCGGCTCAGATTCAAAAGCAACAGTTATGGCCCATGCCCCCCCCTCAAATCACTGATTGGTTACTGCCTGGTAGCCAATAAGTGGAAACCAAGAGAGTGTTTTGGCTATAATGTTAGATATCCAGTCACTCCAGCCTTTATACATTATATTTTTGGCTAACTAACTATATTAGAAACATTATTTATTTTGCACATCCTATTTATTTACCCAGTTTTTATTTATATACTGAACAATGCCTTTAATGTATGGCCTGCTATTAGAGGGGAGCTCTATATTGCTAACCTGTGGATAATGGGGTGTACTCATAAACTGGTGGATTGCATCCCATGTATTGTCTTTCTCCTGGTATTCTGCCTTTAAACTCATGGCAATAAAACCTTATGTAAACCCTAAACACAAGTGTGGAATTTTTCTGTTGGACCAATATGTTGCACTATTATGGATGTGACAAGTATATTTCAAATGTACTAAAAGCTATATTGACCCCATACAGATAGACTA
This sequence comes from Xenopus laevis, assembly GCF_017654675.1. Classification (NCBI taxonomy): domain Eukaryota; kingdom Metazoa; phylum Chordata; class Amphibia; order Anura; family Pipidae; genus Xenopus; species Xenopus laevis. The sequence goes on along the minus strand of NC_054387.1, from coordinate 132,335,902 downwards.
ATGTGTTCCATACTTACCCAGCACTTAATCATAAGCTCCAAAGAGTATATTCAAACAACAATATATATATATATATAGGTATCAAACCACACCCACCAATTACTAAAAACCAATCAATTTAAAAGACAATATTATTACATCACAAATGCTTAGATCTCATGATACCAACATCATTCTATAGCTAGAATATAATCAATCCATCAATCCGGGGTCATATGCAATTTAGATTCTGTATACTGTAGCTATTTTTGCAAGTTTAAATGAGACATACAGGTATAGGATAAATTAAAAAAACCTTAATTGTGTAGGTAATAATGTATACTACTGTATAGGGTGCTGGTTTTACTTTTGTGTGTACATAAATATTAAAAATATCCCCTTTATTGGAGCTCCCTATAGATGTTCTCTGGTCCCTGTCTGTGTTTCACATGAGGGGTGGGCGTGTCCTAACGGTCCCTGCCAGAAGCACAGTAGGAGGGGGACAGCCAATCACAGCACTGCAGTCACACAAGAGATAAACAGGCTTCAGTTCCCTATCAGGTCAGGCTGCTGATTGGTTCATGTCCTACAGTGCAGTGAGCTGAGTGCTGCCAGCTCCCTTGCACAGCCTGGGAAAGGAAGCAGCAGGAAGTGGAACAAATGGACAGAACTAGTAGGGTTTTTGCAGAAAATTTTAATGAAGTTACTGTCTCCAGCATAATCTGTCATCATGCTGTAGTAGTTCTTTGCTCGTTTGACTATCTCCTTCCGCTGGACACTTGCTGTAATTATGCAAGGCCACTTCCTGTTACTGATGGGCGAATCTCTCTCCTGTTTTATTTTTGCCGAAAAATTCAGAAATTACCCGCAAAATTCACGAAACGGCGACAAATTCACGAAAAAATTGTGCAATTCGAAAATTTTCTCTATAAAATCGAGCAATTCGAACCTTTTGAGAAAAAATCTAGCAATTTGAACATTATCATGAAAAAATCGTGAAAATTGGAAATTGACACCGGGGAATTTTCACTGGTGAATTTTCGTGGGAATTTGCAGGAATTTGCAGTGAATTTGTGTCCGGCGAATTTATTCGCCCATTACTACTTCCTGTATTTGTTATGCACCATCACATGGCTTATGGCAGAACTGTATTTGAACTATTCAGGCTACCATACTCCCAACATGTGACCTAAAACAGTGCCTTGTGGGAGCCAAGACTCCATTTTACTGTCCATGCTGTGGAAGAAGCACACACAGTTTCATCTCCTCTTCACAGTAGCATCGCTGGTAAGAAAATAGTCGCACCAAATCACCTCCACAGCTGCCAGCCCCAGGGTGATACGTAGGGAGGACAGAACAGTTACCACATTCATTTTATATCTAAAAGAGTTTACTGCATTGGCAGATTCTTGTATCTTGTAATAAATACTCTCACAAATGCACTTTGTTTATTTTATTGTGGAAAATAAGGAACATTCAAGTGGATCCAGTGGACTTAAAACAGAGGGATGAGGATAGATATACCGGAGAGACCTCTGAGAAATTACTGAACCTTTCTTCAAACAGTCTAAACCACAAATACGGGTGTTGAGTAAAGGAGTGTCTTTCTCCCCAGCAGGAATTTTGATATATTTAAATATATTTGATATTTAAAACCATTTTAGATATTAACCACTTAATTAGGAAAATTACCTTTAAGAAATATTTTTTGCAAAATGATAGGAATACATAGTCTGAGTCACAAGATATGGTTAGAGAGGAGATTAATTACGGCATAGATATTTCTAAACTTAAAAATCGTAGTCATTTTTACCGTACCCAGTTTAGGGGTTCCCTGACTGATATTTCTCAATAGAGAGTAGAAGATACCTTTTGGGCACTTTATGATCAAACTAAAACTATTGATCAGGGCACGGAACTCCCAATCTCACTAGGGAAGGCATTCAAAGAATTACAAGATGATAAATGAATAACTACAAAGTAGGCAGATAAAGGAGGTATGATAGTGGTGAAATATTTAGAAAGGAGGCATTAAAACAGTACACGAACGAAGAAGCACATATTATTCTATTGTCAGATCCCAATTATATATAAGCCTAGTAAAGAGGGTGTCGTAAGGAAAGCAACCCCTTAGAAAATTAGGGGAACAGTAACCCTGGGAAGAAGGTAATTAGATAGCAGTAGCACTAGCGAACTTTAGTAGTGCAAGCTAGGCAGCTGTAGCTAGAAAGAACAGCATTGTGCACCAACATAAGGTTGACAGTTAGAGGTCATTTAGGTAATACTGAACATAAAGTAAATTGACTTTATGGAGAATTATGGGATGTTAGCTCTATTTTCCTCATGATTTATACTAGAGGGGATCTGGTAGTCCTAAAGGTGTATCTTGAACCTGCCAGGTCTTCTCCCCGGTGGTGCCAGAGTCAGCAGCTCTGGATCCTAAATACTTGATTTGTGCAGTTGAGGACCCAGCAAAGGCCCAATTGAGAAATGGGGTCTGAATGTAACTGATGCTCATGCCAGCTAAGCTAGAAATCATATTTTGGGCCATGAAAATGTTATATTATCAAGGGTTAAAGCATGCCAGGATCAAAATAATCCTCCAATGAGAAGCCCAGCTAATCTGTGTGAATTGGGCCCCATATTGTTTGTTTCTGCAACTGGAGTTGGAAGATTTAATCCCAGTTTCCCAGCACTGAACAAGTCTGTCATTTACCTTCATGTCTAATTACAATGTCATATAGTGACGCCAAAAATACATAATAATGTCTGTATGTAAAATAACAGCAAGATGCTTGACTGGTGAATTCTCTTTCTTATGTTATTATGTTTAGAATTTTTATTGGTGTATTTGTGCATATGCATCAGTAGACCATACATTCTAATTTTCTATAGTAAGAAGTGGTGCCAAATATTTGACATCAATTTACCAGACTGATTTTGTTTTAAATATTTGTGTGTCATTTATGAGATTCTCCTATTAGTTATAGCAGTCAATTTACTATCATTGAAACAGTTTCATTTTTTCCCATTAAAATCTGAAAATACCAAATTATTAGGCCCAATTGTGGAATCATGTTTCTTTCTCAGTGCTGCAGAATATGTTGGTGCTTTATAAATAAATGTTTATAATAATATAATAATGGCCCACAGACAAAAAAGAATTATAATTACACTGGTTTAAATCGAGATCTAGGAGAGTGCTGTACATTGTATGCCAAGGAGTGGGATGTTACAAAGGAGCTAATAATCACATTGTATCCAATGCAGCAGAGTATGCTTAGTATTAACATGTAGAATTATCATTTAGGTTCAGAAAACAGAATGTAGTAGGCAAAAAAACGGTTGAAGCAATTTGAATATAGAGGTACAGTGACCATACACCATGTAGAATCAATTTGCCGATTTGGCCCCTTCAGACTTCAGAGTTGGCAGCTTATCTGCCTGTGTATGAGGTCCACCTATGGGCTTACTCATCTTATATCTGGTGAAATTCAGGTATATATCAATTGGATCAATTTGATGAAGAGGTGCATTGACATATTGATGAGGTCCATGTTCAGGGAGTCACTGTTGGTAGAGATAATGGGCCCTAATTGGTACATCATGTGGTTGGCCAGATCATGCCCAGATATACTTGTGTGGTGAGGTCTGACCATGTATGGTCATCTTTAGTAGAGATAAAATGGCTTACAAAGTTTAGAGGGGTGGGGAAACTGAGTTATATATAACTGGAAGAAAAAGTGAGGGTTTTTACAGCAGGCGTAACTCGTGCATTTTTAAAGTTTGAAGGAAATGTGACAGTGGTGAGAGATGCGAAATCTTTAGAGTTGTGAACAAACAGGCTCCAAACTGCAGAAGCTGTGCTGCAAGTTTTTTATTTTTTGGAGCCTGTTTGTTCACAACTCTAAAGATTTCGCATTTGCACTAGCCTCTACCTGGGACAGAGGCCGTGACACAGGCATTCTACCGTGACCGAAAGGTACAAAAATCTTTTCTCTAACAGTGGTGAGAGAGATTGGAGAAATAAAAAGTGCTGGGGAGTTGGTAAATGTTAAACATATAAAATGTAACTAGATCAAGAGGTTGGTTATTTGGAGTAGCGTGTAATACAAGATAGGAACAAGAAGCTACCTCCTTCTTACTGAGATATATGTAACATTGTGATATAATTGGAGTTGGGGTGTTTTGTGTGACTGATGATGTTCGGTGCTGGTTTCTCATATCTACATATCACAGAAGCATACAGCAAATGTTGGACTGTAGGAAAGAAAAGAGAGTCAGGCTGAGGTAGGCAGAGCAAGGAGTGATCCACAGGCATTTTGGATAACTGTCAAGGGATACAGATGTAATATAATATGTTTGCTTCCAATTAATATTTATTCATTTTGTGTACTGAGCACATTTCTCTGAGCCCTGCCAAGGTTGAAAATGTACAATATAATAGAGACTAAGAGGGGAATGTAATAAAAGTCGCAAAGAGCAAAACAATTCGCACCAATAAGACTAAAAATCCACATCTCGCAATGTAATATTGTTCCTTAAACTGTTATTGCATTGCGAATTTTAATTGCGCATTGCGAATTTTAATTGCGCACTCATAAGAAGTGCTTGAAGGTGTCGTAATCTTTTGGAGCAAACATAACGACTTTTTCAGTAAGAAGTTTTATTACATTGACTGCGCATTGGCGCAAACTATAAAATTCGCAAACGGTCTTTCACTGTCGGAAGTAGTCGCTAAACAGTTTCCGGGCTCACAAAAGCTATATTAAATTCGCACAAAGCAAAATTGGTTCGCGCAAAGGCATAACTTTTCGCATTGCGAATAGTTTTTCCGTTAGCGATTTTTATTACATTCCCCCGAAAAGGTAGTAAACTGCCCACAGAGCCATTGCACAACTAATATATTCCATAAGTATCATTTTGTACTAATCACTGCTTCCTATTCACTGGTTTTACTTTATGATGTACGACATTGACATTGTCTAATCAACATCTTTGAAGGACTGTTTCCATTCATCCACCCCATTATCTCACAACTGTATTGGGCAGTTTTGTTCTCCACAAACTGATTTTGCCACCTAAACTAAAGGACATGAACTGATTGGCACTAGACTGGTGGCAGCACAATAACTAGCAGCCATTACCTCCCCAACTAGTAAGACTAGTGTGTTTCCTGCTAAATATGTGCAGCTTGATGGGTGATAATAAGTGCTGCTCATTTTTACCAGTTTTGAAGTGTAATCTAGGATGTGTAATAATGGGGATATTCCTACAACTCACCCTGGTGACACCACTGAAATCCCAGTGAATAGACTCTGACACAATGTTTTAGAAACCAAACGGTTCAGATTTATTTTCTCTGGAAATCCCACTGCTGGAAAAAATGTAAAAATAATTCACTAATAACAAATTAAGGTACAATTTGACAAAAAGATAAACAAAGGTTAATATCTATATGTTTTTTTTATTTTTGTCCTATATATAACACATTTAAATTGCAATGTAAAGTTGGTGTGCATTGATGATCCAGAAGTTTATGGTGTTTTCTCACTTTAAATTTCCTTTAAAAACTAAGTGCCCCCCCCATCATGAAAGGTCTATGAGGAGAAAGAGTACAAAATGTTTAAACATATCCTAGATTCTGCCCTGTCATTCACTCCTCATATCCAGTCACTTATTAAATCATGTCACTTCCACCTAAGGAACATATCCAAAATACCATCATTTATCACCCAAGATGCTGCCAAAATTCTTATTCACTCTCTCATCATATCGCGTCTAGACTACTGTAACTCTCTTTTAATTGGCCTTCCCCTCCAGAGACTGTCAGCTCTCCAGTCCATAATGAACACTGCTGCCAGGCTCATACACCTCAGCAACCGCTCCTCCTCTGCCTCGCCATTCTGTCAATCCCTGCACTGGCTTCCGTTACCTTTCGGAATCAAATTCAAATTAATGACACTGACTTTCAAAGCACTTCACAACTCTGTCCCACCCTACATCTCTGAACTTATCTCTATATAATACACAAAAGCCATGAATATCCTGTAAATTATATCGTTATAAATGGTGAGTTCTGATGTCATCAGTTATAAACGGTAAGTTTTGATGTCATTTCTGTCACCTGACTCATTGAAACTTGTGTATTATAATAAATAAAGTACCCCCAGTTGTAAAATATGAGGATATTAGAAGTTACCTTGGAGTTCCATGACCTGTATAAAAACAATCGGCCTTCGGCCTCGTGTTTTTATATGGTCATGAAACTCCTCGGTGACTTATAATATCCTCATATTTTACAACTGGGGGTACTTTATTCACTATATATTCACCTAACCGCTTACTACGCTCCTCTACTGACCTGCTACTCAACTCTTCTCTCATTACCTCCTCACATGCTCACATTCAAGACTTTGCAAGGGCTGCACGCCTCCTCTGGAACTCTCTCCCACGGTCTGTCCAACTTTCTCCCAACCTTTCTGCTTTCAAGAAATCTCTTAAATGCACTTCTTTCGAGAAGCCTACCCTCACTTTGCTTAAAGGACCAGTAACATCAAAAAATTTTTTTTTAAAAAATCGTTAGTACACATCAAAAAAAAAAACACCACCACAAATTATAATTTAAAATCACAAAGCCTTTATTAAGAAATAACTTACAGAAACTGCACTTCCTGTCCTGTACAGAAACGGCGAAAGGGCGACCATCGATGCTGCTGGGCTCGATTTCTCCTCCCTGGCTACTCTACTGTCAGTTTGTGAAGGAGCAAGATGGATGCCTCATGCCTGCGATGCGATGCAGTGACTGCTCGGGCCCCCTCCTCCTCCTGTACTATAGATGAGAAGCGCCCACCTGGACACTGGAGGAAGCGGTGGTAGTGGAGGCGGTGGAGGGAGCTGTAAATCAATGTTGGCAGCGGCAGCCACTTCTCATCATCAGTCACTGGCCAGGCCCCCTCCTCCTCCACCGCTCCCTGCCCTGGTCGCTCCTGCTCCTTTCCCTGCACATGAGTGATTGTTTCGATAGCGTCTGTATCTGCCTGCATTCCGTTTAGCTAACAGACCTACGTGTGCCTTGTAGCTGTACTGTGCGCTGGATTAGCACTGGGCGCAGGAGCAGAGGAGGTGCAGCGGAGCGGGGAAAAGGAAAGCTGTATCGCATCCAGCTACAAGGCACACGTAGGTCTGTTAGCTAAACGGAATGCAGGCAGAAACAATCACTCATGTGCAGGGAACGGAGCAGGAGCGACCAGGGCAGGGAGCGGTGGAGGAGGAGGGGGCCTGGCCACTGATGAGAAGCGGCTGCCGCTGCTAACATTGATTTACAGCTCCCTCCACCGCCTCCACTACCACCGCTTCCTCCAGTGTCCAGGTGGGCGCTTCTCATCTATAGTACAGGAGGAGGAGGGGGCCCGAGCAGTCACTGCATCGCATTGCAGGCATGAGGCATCCATCTTGCTCATTCACAAGCTGTCAGTAGAGTAGCCAGGGAGGAGAAATCGAGCCCAGTAGCATTGATGGTCGCCCTTTCGCCGTTTCTGTACAGGACAGTAAGTGCAGTTTCTGTAAGTTATATCTTAATAAAGGCTTTGTGATTTTAAATTATAATTTGTGGTGGTGTTTTTTTTTTTGATGTGTACTAACGATTTTTTCCGAATTTTTTTTTGATGTTACTGGTCCTTTAACTACCAAACGCAACACCACATACAGTGTCACATTTCTCACCCACTTAATTCGATCTTGCCCACTCCCACACCTTGCGTATTACTCCCTTCCCTTTAGAGTGTAAGCTCTTTCTGCATAGGGCCTTCCTCACCTTTTTGTACCAGTATTGATTGTGATGTATGTAACTCCATATGTTCTATGTATAGAATTCATGTCATTTAGTTGTATAATCACATTTACTTTACAGTGCTACGCAATATGTTGGCGCTATATAAATACATGTTAATAATAATACTAAAACATGTATGAGCTGTAAGAAGGATTTGTGTATTGTTTCCTGTTTGAGCCTTTTAAATGGAGTTTTGAACATATTTTACACACTTTATAAGGATCCTGTGTGACTTGAAACATGTTGTTTTGCGTGAATATGTACATGACACACATTCTGATGGATCCATTCCTGTTGAAATAATTTTTTTGTTGTGGGACTGTTTGGATTGAAGCAGATGAGGTGGGAAAGTTATGTATTCTTGAAAAACACCATTAACTGTATACACGGTATCTTGGCATTTGTCCACCATCTTCCATAGGATCCATTTAATCAAATAATTGTAGTAATAATGTGGTAATAAACAGTACCTTGTACTTGATCTCAAATAAGATATAATTAATCCTTATTGGAGGCAAAACCAGCCTATTGAGTTTATTTATGTTTAAATGACTTTCTGTTAGACTTAAGGTATGAAGATACAAATTATGGGAAGATCCATTATCCAGAAAACCCCAGGTTCCGAACATTCTTGATAACAGATTCCATACCTGTACTATTTTTTGGTTTAGGAAAGGGAAGCCCGATACAGCAATTGTTGAATGAGGGCTCATGACCGGGTGGTACAAGACTGCCTGCCATGGGTTAATATCTATAATTAGATGTAGCATTGGGGGTGGAGCTTAGGTAATTTTAGTCCCACCCAGTGTTATTTGTCACAATTGCTGGGATACAGGCTAAATTGACCCAAGTTAGATGAGTATTTTGAATGGCATGGTTAGGTAAAGGTTTTAGTGATAAGCAAAAATTTTCACCAGGTTTCGTCGCAAAAATAAAACCCATAGACTTCTATGAGTGAAAAAATTGGTGCACGTCAAAAAATATTGCCCTTCACTATGAAGAGAATACAGTCTACAGGTTTGATAAAGGGCCCGGAGGGGTCCCAAATGTTGCCTTGTTTGTGCTTATGGGCTATAATCACCTATTTTCACGCAGCAACTATTTTTGGTGTGCTTCTGGATTTTGTCTATACTGACTTTTGTCCCCGTGCAAGGAAGGGGATTTCTGGTTGAGCACTCACCACTTTCAACAAGTGGAAACCTCACAGGTAGAGCACTCCATTATCATGCAGTATGAAGGGAATACAGTCTATTGTCATGGCCAGGCAGCATATCCCTGGCAATGGAGATCGTTTTTGTCAGTGCGAAGTTGTGGAAAATACCAATGTATCCAGTGGGTCTTACTCTTTAAGAGCAGTGGGTCTCTGGGAGGAGTTACGTTACAAATAGATACCATGGTTGAAGCATACTGTATAATCATGCATACGCACCATGCTGGAGGGCATAAGTGGCTGGTGGCCTGGTATGATTGTCATGCACCTAGTTTGGTCTTTTGACAGGGACTTTAGAGCTTCTAAGTATTATAATTTATATTTTGTTATCAACACTATTTAGTACCTGTTACTTAATATTCATGGCTATGTATTTTAATTATTTTTGTCATATATGTGGCCAAGAAACATTCCAATGGCATAAGTGGTAATTTCGAGGATGGTAATTTGGGGGAAAGGGCAGGTATTTGGCCTTGCACATGTCATGTGTGCTTGCAAAAATATCTAATTATTCCTGCTTTGATTTAATTTTTGGGGGGGTCAAAGTCAAATGGGATAATATAATAGAAGTTCTAAACATTTCCCACATCAAATGTCTATTTTCAAACAGTTGACCAATAAATGTTACATTCTGGTTGGATGCTATGATTTACCAATGACTGTGATAATGTTAAGGTCAAGTCATGGTAAACAACCTTGGACATGGAAAAAACTGAATAAGCAAATTATTGGATTGCCAAATTCTTAAAAATTGCAGCATAAAAATCACAATTTCCTGGCCATTATATGTCAACATAAAAACACTCGGTATTTCTAGTGATGGGCTAAATTATTCGGCAGGTGCGAATTCGCTGTGAATTTGTGCGATTCGCCGCCAGCGAATAAATTCGCAAAACGGCCGTGAAAATTCGCTGGTGAAAATTTGCCGGCGTCAAAAAAAAATTGACGTTGCCGTAAAAAAAACGGACGCTGGCGTTAAAAATGGGTGTCGGTCTCAAAAACAGACGCCGGCGTCAAAAACAAATTCTCCCATCACTAGGTATTTCCCCACCCTGTAAATTGACCAGAGAAGACATCGCTTTTCCTAGAGCCAGTAATCTTGTTTTTTCGCTCTGCTCAGGGTGTTTCCATACTTTTGGAAAAATGACTCACTCTCCCAAATGATGATTCTTTTGTCTGAAAGGATGCCATGAACAGAAAGTAGACGCTCAAGGAGAAAGCAAAACATCTACTTGTCTTCCTTTTCTTTTTCAGGGGACAGGTTGAAGAAGATGTTATTGACCTGCTTCTAAGTCCATTCCTAGAGACAGTTTTCAGATTTAATTCTTGGTCAATTAGGAGCTGCCATAGCTATTAATGAGGGCTAAGGCTACCCCTCCTTCAATTGCTATGACTATCTTTCTTAGGAGACTCAAAGGAGGAGTCAGACCTGCAAGTCAGTAATCCAAGTACTGGATAGAGTTCTTTTCAGTACCATCCCCAACATTGTTTCACCAGGTCTACAATTCCATGACTTCAAAAGAAGAGAATAGCTCTGCAGCACTTGTGTGAAGAGGACATTGTCCTGTTTCTAAAGGAAGAGGGTTTTTTAAGTTCTATTACTAGCAAAGAAGGATTTCCAATGGTGATTATGGTTAATGGGGTGATTAATGTGTTGAGGGTTTTCTCCTTTTACAGTGGAATTGGGAGGTGGTTGCCACTGATGCATCCTCCCTACATTGAAGTTCTCTTCCAGTACACCAAGAATTGATGCACTTTGCTACAGCCCTTAAAGGGAACGTGGTAAAATTTAAATTAGACAACAAAAAACCAGTTGCTTATATCAACCGGTAGGGGGGCTACAAATAGCACCTGCTGCTGCTAAAAATAGCACCTAACTTAAAGTGGGCTAAAAAGAATCGGGAAGCTGTCAACAGTTCACCTTCCAGGGAGACTTAATCAGTAAATATATTTCTTGAGCAGGGATTAGGTGAGCAGGCATGAGTGGCCTTGACATTGGGAGATTCTGAGTGTGGATCTCATGGTTATGCCAAAAAATACACAACTACCTTTGTTTTTCTTGAGGGCTTACCACCATCAAGCCATGGAGGCACTTCTACTGAAATAGGAGTTCCCTTCAGTGTACTAAGTTCCCCCTGTTTTGCTGACTGGCTCAGTTCACTAAAAATATGCAATGGAGCTAAGGGAGGCAATTTTGTCTTAGACTTGGAGTTCCTGGATTTTTCTTCTCTTGAAACATCAGAGGGAGAAGGCTTCTCAATTGCCACCAAGACAGGATCTTTTTCTCCAAGGCTCTTTATGGTCTTCAAAATCTGTTTTTCTTTTACTGATGGCATGGACTAAATTGACAAGATTAGAAGGATTAAGGTAATTCAAACTCTTCTTAAACCATGATATTGTTCTTCCAGCAACCTCCTGCTCTCCACTGATGATTCGTTATGAAGCACTAATGATGCAGCAAGAGCAGTTACCTAGTATTTGAAGGTTTCACAGTCCTACAGGAAACAGAGAGACTGTTTGTATTTCCTTCCTAACCAATGAAAGGTTGAGTTTCTTCCACTTCAACCATTGCAATTTGGCTAGTCATCCCAATTTGAAAAACATACCAGCCACAAGAAAACTAGCTCCAACCTATTATGCAAGGGTAGTGTCCTTCTAATGGGTATCAGAAGTGCCAACAGAGAAAATATGTCTGGCATAAGCTTGGAGACCTTCTTGAATCACTACAGGCCTAACGTGATACCTGTTGGAGGGAAAGTTTTTACTTTCAAAGTGCTTGTCATTTCCAATGAAAGAGCCTTCAAAGATTATGTTTTCTTATTCTTTCCTTTTTATTTTTGTGTATTGCTGGGTAAATGTCAATGCTTTTATTTTGACATACAGTGGCCAGGAAATTTGTTGTCATGATTGTTTTAATGATTTTGTTGCTTTTTTTGGGGGGCGCAAAACACTGCACTTCATGCCTCTTGTTAAAGTACAAGTATACCCTAAATACTTTTAGGGTACATACACACTTACTGCAAATTCCATATGCAGCACCACAAACATCCAATATGCCTGTTTCTTTTGGGCAATATCAGATCCAGCTAATCTGTGCCCTGTCAGTTAGACCAAGACTGCAGAGCATGATTATATAATTTGGCCAACCACCATGTATGTGCTCAAAGCACACTAAAGCTGGCCATAGACGCAAAGATCTGATCGTACGAATCAAGGATTCATACAATTTTCAGGCCGTGTGGGGAGAGTCCCAACATTTTTCATCCGGCAGAGATCGGCCGTTTGGTCTATCGGACAGGTTAAAAGATTTCTGTTGGCTGCGGGTAATATCTCTGCATGTATTGCCGATAGTACGATTTTAAGAGGGAGACTGTCACCAGCTTTCGTCGGACATAACATTCGTACGATTGCTGTCTGTTCTTTTGTACTTTATTTGATCTGAATGGTTAGTGGCAGGTCGGGAGATGGGGAAGTCCGATCGTATATTGATTCGTACGATCGGATCTTTGCGTCTGTGGCCAGCTTAAGTGCTGTTATTTTACATTACATCTTTGCACATGCGCAGATTGAAAATAATGCTGTAATCCAATTTGGTGACTGCAAGCAAACCAATTACTCTGTCTAGGCTCGCTCTGATGAAGTAAGAAGTTTGGAGGAAAATAAATATAGCATTTGGATCTAGGCTATATTTTTCTGTAGTTTTCTTTATTTGTTGGGGTTTCCTTGTCCTTTAATGACGTTATGGAAAACACTGATGCTTTTGACTGTTACTTAATATTGTTGCAGAGATACCTTGCATTTTTGGGCATGTAAAATCTTGAATAATCTTTTGGCAAGAAAACAGATTTTAGCAAAACAAGAGAAACAGGAATGCAGGTCTGTGCATTGCAGATAATATTTCAATGGGTATCCCTTTGTGTGCTGGAGTGTGATCTTGTTCTGAAGGAGTGTACCAAGAAATTGCTACTTAAGACTCGAAGTAAATTATCTGTTGAGAGCTTAAAAGCACACTGTTCACAAATTTTGATGATTGTCCTGAAAGCAATTTATGGTTGAGCAATCAGTAACCTGCTCTTACAGTTTTTGTAATCATTTAGAAAAAAGTTGGTTTGTAGGAACCTTACCAATTAAAACAAATCACTTCCTGAAGTGAGTGAGGTGTATATTACTTGTTCAATTTAAAGGAGAAGGAAAGGCTAAAGTTAAGTAAGTTTTATCAGAAAGGTCTATATAAATACACCAGTAAACAATCAAAGTAATGCTGCTCTGAGTCCTCTGTCAAAAGAAACACCACATTTCTTTCCTTCTATTGTGTACTCATGGGCTTCTGTATCAGACTTCCTGTTTTCAGCTTAAACCTCCAGGGCTTGGGCTTGAGCATGCTCAGTTTGTTCCTCTCCCCCTCCCTGCTGTAATCTGAGCCCAGAGCTATGAGTGAGCAGGGAAACGCAGGCAGGAAGTGATGTCACATCAAGAAAATATGGCAGCTTCTATCCTAAACAAACAGAGAGCTTCTACAGCTGTTTATTCAAGTATGGTAAAGCATTCTACAGAATAAATAGTGTCATAGCTTGCACTATTGTGGCTAATCTATTGACAATAAACTGCTTTGCTAGCTTTCCTTTTTCTTTAAGCTAAGACCAAGAGAAAAGAAGTAAAACCCCCTTACCTTCCACACCCAAAACCAGTTAGGAATTAAAAAAGTGCTTAAAGCAATAATTCGATTGTCAAATATTAAATATGGTACCAGTAATTGCTGGGTTAAAAGGTGATATCTATGTGCTTAAATCTTTGATTGATTGCTTGTAAAAGCATTAAAAGTGCTGAGTGCTAATTCGTTCTATAAGACAATTCTTAAATTAGAATTATATAAAACACGATTCAAACACCAATAAGGAAATAGTTTTAAAGTGCTAGTGCCATAACCTAGATGCAATCACAAATTGCCAATGTGCGAAAACAATTAAGTAAAATTGGTTTTATGAAAGACAGTCAGAGCTGTCTAGTATAGGAAGTGAATTGAATCCAAAACCGGCATTTGAGAAATAAAAGTAGGAAAATGAAAATAGAGAAGAGGTGGAGAAGTCCCAAGAAACTGCTGCCTGGTGGTTTTTCTAGGCCCTGGGACCCCACACAGGGAGAAAGAAGGACACTGGGGTCTGTGGTCTCAAGTCTACCTTGCTGTCTTAAAAGGAGAGCTGAGCTTCCCTAAAAAAACACAAATCCACCAGAGCCGTGTAATAAAAGAGATGGAAGAGGTACAAATGAGGTCAAATCAGCACCTCAATTCCTCATTATGGGGTGTAGAGGCTGTCCAGATAGAACTGGTCTGTGATACCAATATGGATGGGTCCCAAAATAAATGTGTTTTGCAATATCTTGAAACGGTACTCCACAATAACTATTTTATGCCTCAAGATCAGTTCTATATGCAGATAAGGGGTGCAATGTGGCCCTGTCCTATGTGAATGTTTTCATGAATAATTTTCAGCATAAATTTTTATATTTGAATAAATGGGTCCAACGACACTGTGTGATACAGTTACGCTATTTCGATGACATGTTCACTATTTGAACGGATGCCCTTTGCACATGCATTTCATGGTGAGATTAATGCTGAATTGTCTTTTATTAATTTCACCCTACATTCAGATAATGACCATATTGCCTTATAGACACTAAGAGGGATGGTTGTATTATTACTGATCTTTTTATAAAACTAACAAATAAGAATACACGGCTACATTTTTTATTTATTCCACCCAATCCAGACCAGGAAATCACTACCAAAGTCCCAATTCATCTGGGTTAAACAGATTGTGTCGGATGAAATTTTTTTCAACAAAAACGATTGGATGAGAAGGATCAGTGGAACAGAGGGGATATCCGACAACCCTCTCAAGACAAAAACAGGTAGATGGCGGTAGTTTTTCTTGTCAATTTAGGAGTAATTTGAAACAAATCCCTTTTGTCTCTAGCTTCAGTACAGTGAGTCAGGAAATTACCAAAATTATCCACAAACATTGGGGATTCTTAAGGGGTGGGATACAAGAGGTAGAGTTTTTCCAAAGTTTGCCCCCTATGTTGTGCAAAAGAAACAAAATCATTGGATCCCTATTTGTGAAATCGGACTTGGGAGGGGCACCCAGGTGATGATCTGTTGTTGTGTGCAAGAAACAATGGGACCTTCCCTTGTCTGTCCTGCAACTGCTGTTCTCTAATGTGCTAAAGGCTGATACTATCTATCACCCATGCAAGGACACTCCTATTAAGATCAGAGATGACTATACATGCAGCATCACTTTTGTAGTGTACATTTGTGTACATTTGTGTAGTGTGCCCTTGTGGACAGCTGTATGTGGGATAGACCACTCGAATGGTATGGAAAAGATAAATGGTAAAGGAAATGGTAAAGGAAAGAGTGACTGAGCATACTGTAAGTCTGCTATTAAATTGAAAGTATTGGACCAGAAGGTGCCGAGAAAAGCCATGGGGTTCAACAACTAAAAAATTCAAGTGGTGGATAGTGTACCTAAATTTCGCCATGCTGGCAATCGTGTTAAAAAATTACTAAAAAAAGAAGATATATGGATACGCCACTATGACTTACACCCATGCGCAAATGGACTTCCAACGTGCACACATGTGCAACGATGGCCAGGGCAGAGAAAGGACCAGATTGGGGGTAGGAGGCAGAGATGGTACGTGCCTGGCGCCCCCCACCAGCTTTGTGCCATAGGCATGTGCCTACTCTGCCTACCCCTAGTGCTGGCCCTGAAGACAGTATTAACCTTTCAGGGGAATAGGAATGATTTAAACAGCATGCAGGGGCAATACAACCCATCGTTTGCTAGAGTGCAGTTAATAGGACTTACTTGTTGCCTTTTGTTTTTATCACAAAAATATGTTTGAAGCTACTCCATGTTGGTGATTGTGAGGTAGATGTTTAATTACCAGAATACAATCCCCTTCCTTTTTCCTTTGTTGTGACTGCTTTATCAGCAGAAGTCTATCCTGCAGGGGGATTACCTGTGCACTGGGAATCGATCTACCTCAGAGGACTAAACATTGAACATCTTCAGTTTCCCTGTTTGCCCTCTTTACATCAAGGAGCAACAAAACTATAGATGTTTCCTGATTAAAACAATAGTAAAAAGTTATGTTCAGCACAGGCCCCATTTATTACACTCATGTTGAAGGATGTATGATATCTCTTTAAAGGAGAAGGAAAGCTACAGAGGCATTTTATTGCCAATAGATTAGCTAGAATGCTATATTTATTCTGCAGAATGTTTTACCATACCTGAGTAAAAAGCTCTAGAAACTCTCTGTTTGTTTAGGATAGGAGCTGCAGTATTAATGTGGTGTGACATCTCTCCCTGCTCTGGGCTCAGATTACAGTAGAGAAGGAAGGGCTGAGGGGGAGAGGAGCAAACTGAGCATGCTCTTGCCCAGGGCAATGAGGTTTAAGCTGAAAACAGGAAGTCTGATACAGAAGCCCATGAGTACACAATAGAAGGAAAGAAATGCAGTGTTTCTTTTGACAGGGGACTCAGAGCAACATTACTTTGGGGGTTTACTGGTATATTTAGATGGACCTTTCTGATAAGGCTTACTTAGTTTTAACCTTTCCTTCTCCTTTAAGGATCCTCTCAAGAATAAAGAAGAGGAAGTTAAGTGCTATTGTTTGTTCATATGGGTTGGAGAGAAAGGGAAGTAACAGAAACCACTGGCAAGCTGTATGGATATGGTGGAAAACAACTCATTGTGCAAGGTGTGTTCTTGTAAATGCAATAAACAGAAACTGCAACTCAACATTGTCATGATAAACCCAATACTGGTTGAGCTTGTCTAGATCTAAAACTCATTCAGTTGGGTATTATTTTGAAGATTCCCAAAATACACAGTAACCCAATATGAACTGCTTTGATATTCTTCATCCATACAAATATGTCTTCTATGGACTGCTGGATAGTACAAGGTTCTGTTGGATAGAACAATTATCCCAAGAGGTCATGCTCCTCACAGACCAGAAGTAGCCCTGAAAGAGGAACTATTTAAAGAGATTGACTGGATGAAAAAAATTGGGTGCAAATTTTAAAGTGTCACAGAAGAAGAACCCCACACATGAGAAACAAGGATTTGTCTAGACCCCCTAAGAACAGTTGGGTTGGAGGGGTTGAACTAGATGAACCTTTGTCTTTTTTCAAACCAACCTAACTATGTAACTATGTAACTAAACATCACAGTGAAATGAAAGCACTATTCCTACCCCCAAAAAACATCACTAGCAAACTGGTAGGCAAACTATTTTTCCATTTTAAGCATTGGCAAATACAACTAAACCAGACAGTTCTATACTAACATACCGCAGGAAGGTACCACTTTAATCAATTGCCATTTTCATATTCAATCTGCACAGGAAGTGTTCCAAAGGAAAGTAATAGAAAACATATACAGGTCTCAGTATAATAATTTGGACATATCCTATCAGAATTAGGTGTGAGCTAAAAAAATATTTTGGAACTGGACATTCAGTCAGTCATTTGACTTTCAGAAGGAATCTGAACATAATGAGGCATTCAACAAAATAAAACAGATCATCTTCAAAGCTGGAACTATAATATATTACTCAATTTCCCATAGGGAGGAAGCACAACAAATCTTCGGCAATGCCTTTAAATCATTTATTTAGCAGACTGTGGCACAAGCTTTTGGGGTCAACCACTTCTTCAGGTGCCTCGGTGCACCCCAAAAGCTTGTGCCACATTCTGCTTAATAAATGATTTAAAGGGATTGCTGATTGCTTCCTCCCTATGGGAAATCGAGTATGATGACTGGCCTGGAAGTAGTCTGTGGAGTTGAATGCACCTGAAAAAGCAAGTAGTGTGCCGAAGAAATTGTATATAGATATTCTATAACATAGTACAACATTAAACAAGAAAATTCAAGTTAGGGCATCCAAACAAGGGCTTGGAGTCAGGCCTGGATTTGTGGAAAGGCCACCTATCCGGCATTTGAGAAATAAAAGTAGGAAAATGAAAATAGAGAAGAGGTGGAGAAGTCCCAAGAAACTGCTGCCTGGTGGTTTTTCTAGGCCCTGGGACCCCACACAGGGAGAAAGAAGGACACTGGGGTCTGTGGTCTCAAGTCTACCTTGCTGTCTTAAAAGGAGAGCTGAGCTTCCCTAAAAAAACACAAATCCACCAGAGCCGTGTAATAAAAGAGATGGAAGAGGTACAAATGAGGTCAAATCAGCACCTCAATTGCTCATTATGGGGTGTAGAGGCTGTCCAGATAGAACTGGTCTGTGATACCAATATGGATGGGTCCCAAAATAAATGTGTTTTGCAATATCTTGAAACGGTACTCCACAATAACTATTTTATGTCTCAAGATCAGTTCTATATGCAGATAAGGGGTGCAATGTGGCCCTGTCCTATGTGAATGTTTTCATGAATAATTTTCAGCATAAATTTTTATATTTGAATAAATGGGTCCAACGACACTGTGTGATACAGTTACGCTATTTCGATGACATGTTCACTATTTGAACGGATGCCCTTTGCACATGCATTTCATGGTGAGATTAATGCTGAATTGTCTTTTATTAATTTCACCCTACATTCAGATAATGACCATATTGCCTTATAGACACTAAGAGGGATGGTTGTATTATTACTGATTTTTTTGTAAAACTAACAAACAAGAATACACGGCTACATTTTTTATTTATTCCACCCAATCCAGACCAGGAAATCACTACCAAAGTCCCAATTCATCTGGGTTAAACAGATTGTGTCGGATGAAATTTTTTTCAACAAAAACGATTGGATGAGAAGGATCAGTGGAACAGAGGGGATATCCGACAACCCTCTCAAGACAAAAACAGGTAGATGGCGGTAGTTTTTCTTGTCAACTTAGGAGTAATTTGAAACAAATCCCTTTTGTCTCTAGCTTCAGTACAGTGAGTCAGGAAGTTACCAAAATTCTCCACAAACATTGGGGATTCTTAAGGGGTGGGATACAAGAGGTAGAGTTTTTCCAAAGTTTGCCCCCTATGTCGTGCAAAAGAAACAAAATCATTGGATCCCTATTTGTGAAATCGGACTTGGGAGGGGCACCCAGGTGATGATCTGTTGTTGTGTGCAAGAAACAATGGGACCTTCCCTTGTCTGTCCTGCAACTGCTGTTCTAATGTGCTAAAGGCTGATACTATCTATCACCCATGCAAGGACACTCCTATTAAGATCAGAGATGACTATACATGCAGCATCACTTTTGTAGTGTACATTTGTGTACATTTGTGTAGTGTGCCCTTGTGGACAGCTGTATGTGGGATAGACCACTCGGAATGGTATGGAAAGATAAATGGTAAAGGAAATGGTAAAGGAAAGAGTGACTGAGCATACTGTAAGTCTGCTATTAAATTGAAAGTATTGGACCAGAAGGTGCCGAGAAAAGCCATGGGGTTCAACAACTAAAAAATTCAAGTGGTGGATAGTGTACCAAAATTTCGCCATGCTGGCAATCGTGTTAAAAAATTACTAAAAAAAGAAGATATCTGGATACGCCACTATGACTTACACCCATGTGCAAATGGACTTCCAACGTGCACACATGTGCAACGATGGCCAGGGCAGAGAAAGGACCAGATTGGGGGTAGGAGGCAGAGATGGTACGCGCCTGGCGCCCCCCACCAGCTTTGTGCCATAGGCATGTGCCTACTCTGCCTACCCCTAGTGCTGGCCCTGAAGACAGTATTAACCTTTCAGGGGAATAGGAATGATTTAAACAGCATGCAGGGGCAATACAACCCATCGTTTGCTAGAGTGCAGTTAATAGGACTTACTTGTTGCCTTTTGTTCTTATCACAAAAATATGTTTGAAGCTACTCCATGTTGGTGATTGTGAGGTAGATGTTTAATTACCAGAATACAATCCCCTTCCTTTTTCCTTTGTTGTGACTGCTTTATCAGCAGAAGTCTATCCTGCAGGGGGATTACCTGTGCACTGGGAATCGATCTACCTCAGAGGACTAAACATTGAACATCTTCAGTTTCCCTGTTTGCCCTCTTTACATCAAGGAGCAACAAAACTATAGATGTTTCCTGATTAAAACAATAGGCAAAAGTTATGTTCAGCACAGGCCCCATTTATTACACTCATGTTGAAGGATGTATGATATCTCTTTAAGGATCCTCTCAAGAATAAAGAAGAGGAAGTTAAGTGCTATTGTTTGTTCATATGGGTTGGAGAGAAAGGGAAGTAACAGAAACCACTGGCAAGCTGTATGGATATGGTGGAAAACAACTCATTGTGCAAGGTGTGTTCTTGTAAATGCAATAAACAGAAACTGCAACTTAACATTGTCATGATAAACCCAATACTGGTTGAGCTTGTCTAGATCTAAAACTCATTCAGTTGGGTATTATTTTGAAGATTCCCAAAATACACAGAAACCCAATATGAACTGCTTTGATATTCTTCATCCATACAAATATGTCTTCTATGGACTGCTGGAAAGTACAAGGTTCTGTTGGATAGAACAATTATCCCAAGAGGTCATGCTACTCACAGAAGTAGCCCTGAAAGAAGAACTATCTAAAGAGATTGACTGGATGAAAAAAATTGGGTGAAAAATTTAAAGTGTCACAGTAGAAGAACCCCACACATGAGAAACATGGATTTGTCTAGACCCCCTAAGAACAGTTGGGTTGGAGGGGTTGAACTTGATGAACCTTTGTCTTTTTTCAAACCAACTTAACTATGTAACTATGTAACTATGTAACTAAACATCACAGTGAAAAGAAAGCACTATTCCTACCCCCAAAAAACATCACTAGCAAACTGGTAGGCAAACTATTTTTCCATTTTAAGCATTGGCAAATACAACTAAACCAGACAGTTCTATATTAACATACTGCAGGAAGGTACCACTTTAATCAATTGCCATTTTCATATCTGCACAGGAAGTGTTCCAAAGGAAAGTAATAGAAAACATATACAGGTCTCAGTATAATAATTTGGACATATCCTATCAGAATTAGGTGTAAGCTAAAAAATTATTTTGGAACTGGACATTCAGTCAGTCATTTGACTTTCAGAAGGAATCTGAACATAATGAGGCATTCAACAAAATAAAACAGATCATCTTCAAAGCTGGAACTATAATATATTACTCAATTTCCCATAGGGAGGAAGCACACCAAACCTTCGGCAATGCCTTTAAATCATTTATTTAGCAGACTGTGGCACAAGCTTTTGGGGTCAACCACTTCTTCAGGTGCCTCGGTGCACCCCAAAAGCTTGTGCCACATTCTGCTAAATAAATGATTTAAAGGGATTGCTGATTGCTTCCTCCCTATGGGAAATCGAGTATGATGACTGGCCTGGAAGTAGCCTGTGGAGTTGAATGCACCTGAAAAAGCAAGTAGTGTGCCGAAGAAATTGTATATAGATATTCTATAACATAGTACAACATTAAACAAGAAAATTCAAGTTAGGGCATCCAAACAAGGGCTTGGAGTCAGGCCTGGATTTGTGGAAAGGCCACCTAGGCCTGGGCCAGGGGCATAATTACCGGGGGAGCAGGGGGTGCAACTGGGCCAGGGTCCGCACCCCACAGGGCCCCCCCTGGAAGATCGCATGCACTGCAGCCAGCTGGAGTCGGCTGCAGCCGCAGAGAAAAATCACGCAGCCGAGGGTGGGGGCGGGCCCGGCTGCACGGCCCGCACCAGGGCCCGCCCCCACCAAGTTACGTTACTGGCCCGGGCCTAGGGCGGCAGGATTTTAGGGGGGCGGCATGCTGCCCAACCACACCCACATTGGTTCAAAAACACTGGGAATGTGTTGGAGATACAATCATTTTTTAAATTTCCTATGCACCAATCCCCATTGATGATGAAAATTTGCACGAATAAAGGGGAGGGGACAGGGGCAACAAACGGCAGTTTGTCACTATGTAAACCCGTCCCTGCTTGGAGTGGTGTTGCTGCAAACCAGTGGTCTCTGCCTCCAGATCACTCACAGACACAGAGAGACATTATGCTCACATAGTAAAAGAGTTTGACATTGTTTGTGGATTTCCATCAGTATCTCATCTATGAGGGATAAATAGCTGTGGAATCAGATCAAACGCCTTAGGAAATTATTATGAAAAAGGTTTTGGAACCTGCCCCAGCCATAAATATTTTGGTCATATACAAATCTGGTAACACAATTCATGTTCTAAGCAGATTGTCCCCTGAAGTAACATTACAGAAGATTTCATTTTCATTTCATTGAAGCACAACTATATGTAGTTATGTGAAGCCTTCCCATTCCCATTTGAGAAAATTAGGAAACTCTAAAGTGCAACTGCAGTGGACCTTAATCTGTGATACAGATTGGATGGTCAAAGTCAAAACATGCCTGTCCTCAAGCAATAGCAAGGTTTTAAAAGGTTTCACAAAAAAAACTAAAAGATTAAAAAACATCTACTATTTCAAGATAATCATATAGGATTAGTAATGAACCAGACACGTATCATATAAATAAATAAAGCAGAAAAGATTTTGAAGATGATATTTTATATATATACTTTATACTTTCCCTGAAAGAAGGAATCAAGTTACTCATATACAGTAACTGTAAATTCCCCTACAATGTTAAAAAATTATATATACTTAGGGGCACATTTAATAAGGGTCGAATTTCGAAGTGGTAAAACTTCGAAATTCGACCATCGATAGTGTAAGTGTTTTTTTGAGTGATTTTAGCCATTTTCGATCGAATTCAAATCATTCCATCGAATCTAGAAATCGTTCGATTTTCCAAAAAAAAAACTTTGACTTTAAAAACGTAGCTAAATACTGGCTATACCGGCCTTACAGGTGTAAGGTGGCGAAGTGTCAAAATCGAAGTTTTTTAAACAGACAGTACTTCGATTTTCGAATGGTTTTTTAATTCAAATCTCATTTTGGCCTATTTGATGGTCGAAGTACCCAAAAATTACTTAGAAATTCGAAGTTTTTGAATTCGAAAATTCACTTTGACTCTTAGTAAATGGGCCCCTAAATGATCTGTTCTGATCTTTAGGGGAAATCTGTGTTTACAGACTGTTTTACTGGTTCCTTCCCCTAGCCCTGAGATATAATTTTCATAGCAAAGAGTTAAAAGTCACTGGATTGCTAGTTACTTCATGACAAAACACGCCATGCCTACAGGCTAACTGTACAGGTGTGCATTATTGCTAGTACAGTCATTAATATGATAGTTCAGAAAAATTCCCCTTTTATGTTTTTTTTACAAGTAGCATTGTAATTGTTTTGAGGTTTGTAACCTTTAAGCTTGATAATATTAAACACAGGGTTATCCCCTTTTGCATTATACGTGTGCTGGAGTAACTTTTTATTAGGTTTCAAAACATCTCCTCAGGTGATATAGGGGCTTGAGAATACAGTCTCTGAGATGACATGACATTTTTCTTGGGGAAGGGGGGTTGATATTTGTCCATAAGTTAAGGTAAATTCAATGGCTTCTCACATTGTATTAAGGAGACCAATGTAGTAACCCCTCTACCTGTCCAACACAAAAAGGAACGTCTAGAAAGCCCATCAGGAAATATTATTAAAGCAAAACCTTACCACTTAACACTTTAGCTTAGAGTACTATAAATTGCCATTGACTAGATATTCTGGCAATGGTTATTCAACAAATAATAAACACACCCGATTCATAGATTTTCCAAAAATGTTACGTGTCTTATTCCTTTTGCTAATCTCTGTTCACAAAGGCATGAAGGAAAAGTCAAAGAAACAAATCAGGACACATACCATCAACACACAAACCTTTTGCAAAGAAGTTTGTGTTATTAACAGCATTGGATTTCTTGGTGATTAAAATGTATTTTATTAGCAATTAAAAACAACAAATAGACAATGTAGGCAGGGAAACCTGAACACAATCTTATAGTCCTGCTAAATCATTAAACAGCACTGCGCAGGGCCACCATTTGGGGGCACAGGGGGTACAAATGTAGTGGGCCTGGGTCTAAAGGGGCTGTGCTGTAGTTTTTAAAATAGCTGGGCTGCCCTTGGCAGCTATGAAAACGTCCCAAACTGGCAAATTCACAAAAAGAGCCGAGGTCCAGAAGCCACAAAAAGACCCAAAGTCGCGGAAAGAGGCAAACTTGAAGTCCTGAAACTGTGGAAAGACCCAAAGTCATGAAAGGAGTTGAACTTGAAGTCCTGAAGCCACGAAAAGAGCCTAAGTCACGGAAAGAGCCAAACTTGAAGTCGTGAAGCTGCGGAAAGACCCAAAGTCACGAAAAGAGCTGAACTTTAAGTCCTGAAGACGTGGAAAGACCCAAAGTCATAAAATGAGCCAAATTTGAAGTCCTGAAGTCACGAAAAGACCCAAAGTCACGGAAAGAGCCAGACTTGAAGTCTTGAAGCCGTGGAAAGACCTCAAGTCACGATAGGAGCCAAACTTGAAGTCCTGAAGCCACGGAAAGAACCGAAGTCACAAAAAGAGGCAAACTTGAAGTCCTGAAGCTGTGGAAAGACCCAAAGTCATGAAAGGAGTTGAACTTGAAGTCCTGAAGCTACGAAAAGAGCCTAAGTCACGGGAAAGAGCCGAACTTGAAGTCCTGAAGCTGCGGAAAGACCCAAAGTCACGAAAAGAGCCGAACTGAAGACGTGGAAAGACCCAAAGTCATAAAATGAGCCAAATTTTAAGTCCTGAAGTCACGAAAAGTCGCAAAGTCACAGAAAGAGCCAGACCTGAAGTCTTGAAGCCGTGGAAAGACCTCAAGTCATGAAAGGAGCCGAACTTGAAGTCCTGAAGCCACGAAAAGACCTGAAGTGACGAAAAGAGCCAAACTTGAAGTCCTGAAGTCACAAAAAATGTATTCCTTAGTGTCTGGCCTCTCGTATAGCAGAACAACGGGGTGTCAGTAAAAATATATTTTGAAATCTTATCTTGTTGTAGACTGGGCCAGAACCTTTTCACAACTTTTTCAAGCTGACTGCTTACATGTGTAGATCTACTCACAAAGGGGGTTCTACTAGTCTCTTTTGATTTAACTTTCTGGGTTAGCAGCACTTCTCTAGGTATGGTTTTCACTTCTTTAGCTGTGTTTCTCAGATTTTGGATCTTATAACCATTCTCTCTAAATCTTTTGGTGAGTGGTCCAACAGCGTTCCAGTACCTGTCCTCATCAGAGGCTATTCTCCTTCCTCTTAAGTATCGTCCCTTGGGTATTGATGTGATGCATTTGGGATTATAGAAGATGGAAAAATCTAACAAATCAGTTAGTTTACGATACAATTCAGTTGAAATACTGCCTTCCTTCAAGGTTAATTTCACATCAAGGAAATTCAGTGTGTCCCCTGACACTTCGGTGGTAAATTTAATTGTAGGATGTTTTTCATTTGCTAAATTAACCATTTCAAGGAAGGCAGACATGCCACCTTTCAAAATTACCAAAATGTCATCCACATAGCGAACATAGAGGGCCATATGTTTTTGGTAATCATCTTTTAGCTTTCCTCTCTAGCTTGAGAACGAACAAATTGGCAAACTACGGAGCCACCGCTGCCCCCATCAAGGTCCCTTGGCACTGCCAGTAATATTTGCCCTGGAATCTAAAATAGTTCCGTTTTAATACCAGCGTCAGGCAATCTATTAGAAAATATACCATGTTGTGTGAAAGATCAGTTTCAAGTAACCACTCCTCAACACACCCTATCCCCTCATCTTGAGGTATAGAAGTATAAAGACTAACCATATCAGTACAACACAGACTACAATCTGTGCCTACATTTTTAAGAGTGGATAGAGTGTGTAGCAAATCATTTGTATCATTCAGCCATCATGGAATTTTACTCACCAAGGGGTGTAGAATAGATCCACGCATTTAGATAAGAGTTCCAAAACAGAACCTACTCACGAGACAATCTGTCGACCTGGGGGATTAGTTAGTGATTTGTGGACTTTTGGTAGGAGATATAATACTGGTACACGAGGATGATCTACTTCTAGAAATTCCTTAGTATCCCGAGAAATAAGACCATTATAAAAGGCTTCTGTAACCATGAGACTAATTTCCCGCTGTATTTCAAAAATGGGATCATTATTGATTACTTTGTGGTGTCTCGGTGTATTAAGCTGCTGTTCAGCTTCGCCTATATACATCAGTACAATACGTTCACCCTTGTCAGCTTTTTTAATTACTATAGAATTAACCTTTTGTAATTTCAGTAAAGCCTGTCTATTTTTTAAAAAACAGATTAGGTTTAAATGTCTTACCAATTGGCTGATCATTTAGTTTTTTTTTACTTCAGTTGAAACGATCTTTTCAAAAGCTGACATGGCATCATTTTGTACTGGGGGAATATAGGTACTCTTTTTCTTAAACAAACCTCTAGATGTCAAACGCTTTACCTGTAAAGCACATTTTTAGTTTAAGAATTCTCAGAAATTTTTAAAATTCTATTTCCCAGTTTAAAAAGTCTAAACCAGTGATCCCCAACCAGTATCTCGTTGCTCTCCAACCCATTGAATGTTGCTCCCAGTCGCCTCAAAGCAGGTGATCATTTTTGAATTCCAGGCTTGGAGGCAAGTTTTGGTTGTATAAAAAACAGGTGTTTGGACAAACAGAACCTCAATGTAGGTTGACAATCCACATAGGGGCTACTAATTGGCCAATCACAGAACTCATTTGGCACCCCAGGAACATTTTTAATGCTTGTGTTGCTCCCCAACTCCTTTTACTTCTGAATGTTGCTCACGGGTTCTAAAGGTTGGGGATCCCTGGTCTAAACCATACGAAGGGACAAACCCCAAACCTCTATTCAAAACCGAATGTTCATCAGTAGACAGTACATACGAGGAGATATTAATAACTAAATCAGTTAGATCCTTGTTTGTTTCGATGTGGGTAATCCTCTCTGGGAATTGGTGTATGTATCTGATGCAGGAAAATATCGAGGACCACTAGCGCTATCACGTCCGTTCCCAGATGGAGTGTCTGATGAGGGGTCCCTCAAGCTCGCACTGTCCCTGGACAAGACTGATCCCTTTGCAGTGGCCACTTTTCTGTTCAACTTTTTGCCAGGGTGGGGGTAGTTGAGCACCTTCATTTTTGCAGCAACAACCTGCGTTTGACCAATTCTTCACCACAATTTTCTTTGCTAATTAATAGAACCTTAGTGATATAAAGTGCAGTGCTACATAAATAGTAATAAATATCTTAGCACGAGTTGATTAGGCTGATATCATTAAGTCTATGGCCACCTTAGGAATTCGCAACCCCCCTATAGTTCGGTTTTGGATCAGTTTAAGGTGTAAAAATTGCCATTTGATAGATTTCTATTAATAAAAGCAGAATAACGCAGACGCGTGTTTCGCAAAAAGAAGATTTGTCAAGGCAAAGCAAAAATTCAAAGCAATTGGATTTCTATTTGTTATTTTATAATGATTATGATGCCCTGCCTTGAGCTATTTGTACAGGCGTGCGGTACACCAATACTTTAGGAAAATGCTTATTTTTGTGCTCATTGGTTAGATTTGGCCTCACACAGTTGCCCCACACAACCATTCAGTATATCACAGCATTCTGTTCAATGGAAAAAGGGGGACAATGATCTATATTGACCTGGTGGGATCTGCAGAGCTAATTTAGTAAAAAGTCTGGATACATTTTGCTTTATCTGTAAATAGCGACACTGTCTAGTCCAGCCCAGATAAACAGAACACATACTATTAATTAAGGAGATCAATTGAATGAATATTAATTATTACCAGAGAAGTAAATTATCTGCGCGCCCACAAGAGCTGACACGTCAGCAAAGCAAAGACATGAAACGAAATCAACAGCAGTTCCCGGTACTGAAGTAACTGAAACACATATTTACACTGACATATACTGTACTTCAGTTCTGTTAAATCTCATTCACATACATTTACATTTGGGGTTGAATTAAATGTGAAGAAAACATTATTTACCTGCAGATCTAAAGGTTCTCCTTTCTTCTCCCCTGTATTTTGTTAGGAGAATGGCGTTTGTTAACAGGATGTTTTAACTCGAATGTTTCTCTTTAGCGAAATGTTTTATGAGCAGGATCTCTCTGCTTTATTTCTTGGCACGCCTTATTCTCTAGCCCATCCCCTATGCATACTTTTGCCCATTTCATCAAAGAATTTAAAGGGATACTGTCATGGGAAAAAAAAGAATCAAAATAAATCAGTTAATAGTGCTGCTCCAGCAGAATTCTGCACTGAAATCCATTTCTCAAAAGAGCAAACAGATTTTTTTATATTCAATTTTGAAATCTGACATGGGGCTAGACATTTTGTCAGTTTCCCAGCTGCCCCAGTCATGTGACTTGTGCCTGCACTTTAGGAGAGAAATGCTTTCTGGCAGGCTGCTGTTTTTCCTTCTCAATGTAACTGAATGTGTCTCAGTGAGACATGGGATTTTACTATTGAGTGTTGTTCTTAGATCTACCAGGCAGCCGTTATCTTGTGTTAGGGAGCTGTTATCTGGTTACCTTCCCATTGTTCTTTTGTTTGGCTGCTGGGGGGGAAAGGGAGGGGGTGATATCACTCCAACTTGCAGTACAGCAGTAAAGAGTGATTGAAGTCACATGACTTGGGGCAGCTGGGAAATTGACAATATGTCTAGCCCCATGTCAAATTTCAAAATTGAATATAAAAAAATCTGTTTGCTCTTTTGAGAAATGGATTTCAGTGCAGAATTCTGCTGGAGCAGCACTATTAACTGATTCATTTTGAAAATGACAGTATCCCTTTAAAGTAACAGGAATTTTCCTATTGAGTGTTGTTATATCAGGGCAGAGAATAGCTTGCTGAACTGTATTGCCTACACTGCTTTGTACACTATCCATTAGATTTACTCCATCAGATCTTAAATAATGTCGATTAGCTGATCTGACTAATCCCCTGGTTAAACCACATCAATCGTTATTAATACTGCTGTATCCAGTAATCCTGCCCATGCTTTAACCAAAACACCAGTGTTTTCATGAATTTCTATAATGGTAAAAGGGGCAGATTAATCAAAGGTCAAAGTGACAATTTGAATTTCGAGCTAATTTTTGTGTACTTCGACTAGAGATTATTCCAAATTCGATTTGAATTTGAAATAAATTTGAATTTTGAATGTATTGTCTCTTTAAAAATTCTACTGCAACCATTCCCCATCTAAAAACTGCCGAATTGCTGTTTTAGCCTATGGGGGACCTCCTAGAACCTAATTGGTGTTTATGTGGTGGACTTTGAAAAATCAAAGTGTTTTTTTTTTTGGAAAAACTTTGAATTGAATTGAATGACGTCACTACTGGTGCCAAGATTCGTAATAAAAGGGCACCCAGGACGCTGAATCCGTGACCAATTATAGGTTCTGTTTCTGAGCGTACCTGGGTGCTTTATTGTTTGCTAACTGATTGATTATTGGACCTTGAACTTGCCTGAACTTTGACTTCGATACTCTCTGCCTGCCTTTTGACTTCTGCCTGGATTTCGACTTTGCTGCATTCCTGAACCCTTGCCTGTACCTTGAACTTGGACTTTTACCCCTCCTTGGTCCTGACTACTCCCTCTGGGAGCCGATAGGCCCCCTGACAGAGACTAGATGGATCTTTTTTTCTACATACCAGGACACCAGATGGTCTAAACATAAACATCTAAATATGATGTAACCTGCTTTTTCGAATAAGCTGAAGACTGTTGTTTATATACAATGAACTCTGAAGCCCTGTACTAACTGCTCTTTTTGGAGATAGGGTACAAAAATGTGTTGCCCAGCTACCAAATGTTTAACAATTTTATTGTTTTTTTTTATTTTTCTTTCTTTCTTTTTTCCTTATCTAAATGTTTTTTATTTCCCCATTTTGAGCCTCATTTGCTTAACTAACTATTCTAATTAACGATAGACATCTAAGATATAATTTACCTACCCGGTGTGCTTGCGGTACCCACAATGCTGCTCTGCAGAGGTTTAAAACACTTGGCCCTGCTGAAATAGAGGTAGAAACCATTCACATGATGCACGTTTGTTATTAAACATTTATATGTGGGGATCATGACCCTCAGACACTCCACCAACTCTTTAAGCCAGGTGGAACATGAATTTCCAAACTATTTTTTCCTTTTTACAATGTTTTTCCCTTATGTAGTTATTCACATGTTGAGTCTACAATTTCTTTAGCTTTTATTCTTTCCTTCTGTATATTCCACATGTAGTTTTTTGTATGGTGTGATTTCTAATGGTCCATGTTTTTCTGATGTCATTAATGTATATCCTTATTGGTTCTGCACTTTGTCTTGAGATTTTTACCTATTGGTTAAGACTATGTGTGATTTAATGAGTTTCCCTTCGCTGAATAATTTGCGAATTTCCACCGAAATTCGCGAAACGGCAAACAATTCACGAAACGAGTTGCACGCCGTGATTTAGTTGCACGTCAAAATAATACATTGCGGTCTTGTCGCGCTTCAAAATAATATGTCGCAAACGCGTATCTATGTTTTTCAGCGCAACGTTATTTTTTGATATGCAATGCAATTTGATGAAACCCATCTTCTATGGGTGTTTTATTTGTGTCACCTTTTTTCACCGTTGTGGCTACAAATAAAACATTTTCCATTACTTTCAAGCTTTGTAGTCTGTGATGATAAATTAATATGGCATCTTTTGCTTTGAGTCTGAATGTGCTGAATGTACTTATTATACTGCTACACACATGCCCTGCATTGTTAGATGACTCCTATCTTTTCAAAAGAAAAAAGGGGCTCTCATTTTGCCAGTTTCTTAAAAACATCTGTGATTATTTAAAATATCAGTGAAAATTGAAAAAGGCGTATTTTTATATGTATTCATTTATTTTTAATACAATTTTTCACTGCACAGATTGGGCTATTTCGAACTTTTGAAGTTTCTCTTGGCTAGTTTTGGGCTGGTTTTGTAGCTGACTTTGGCTGGTTTTAAAAATTACAATGGCAACCCTGTTGTCACCTTTTTTCAGATTTGTCAGGCCCGGACTGGCAATCTGTAGGTTCTGGCAAGTGCCAGATGAATAATTTGGCTATCAGGTGCCATAAAAAGTCTGATGGGGCCTGTTTGGGCCTCTATGTACTTTAAATGCCAGGGCCTATTTTGACTTCCAGACCAGAAATGGCTTTGGTGCTACCATTAAAACAATTTCCCTTACTGTTAAGCTTTGTAAACAGTGATAAATGAATATATGGCATGGCATATGGGAAGAGCAATTCACACTTATGTTACACTCAGTAACTGCGACACACACATGCCCTCCCTAATTGTGTTATATTATCCAAACAACTTCAAGTACCATATGAGTAGTAGTTAAATGAAAAATAAACTCCAAATATACAGTTTCAACAACATTTTTATATAGAAAACAGAAGAAAAGCACAACAGTGCTGCATTAAAAAAAAATAAAATTATATTGCAGGAGGGTGAGGAGTAGGGATGTAGCGAACTGTTCTGCTGCGAACTTCGACCGTTCGCGTCCGCCGAATGTTTGCGAACGTTTGGAAACGTTCGCATTTTGAGTTCCCGTTCGATTCGAATACAAGTCGTTCGACCATTCGACCATTCGAATTCCTTCGACCGCTAAAAATCGAACGATTTCCATTCGTTCGAACGATTGTAAGCATTCGATCGAATGAAAAGCATTCGATCGAATGGCTTCGATCGTTCGATTCGAATGAAAATCCTTCGATCGAATGATTAAAATCCTTCGATCGTTCGAATCGAACGATTTTAGCGGGTGTTCGAAGTTCGCGAACTGTCCGCGAACGTTCGCATTTTTTGCCGGTGTTCGCGAACGGCGTTCGCGAACACCAAATCGGCAGTTCGCTACATCCCTAGTGAGGAGGGTTATCCCTCAAGCTGTGCAGCAGGTCCCTCACTTCCCAAAGCTACCGCCTCATTTCCGTGACCTGCTGCACCAGGCCAGGTAGGAGGTCGTGGTCGTGTCAGAGCGTGTCTTCTAAGCGGCAACATTAGAAGCAACATTTTTAGAAGCCATGTTAGGCCTCAACCAGAAGACATTTGCCAAAAAATGAGGCAATAGTAGCAAAAGCAGCAGAAGTAGTAGTGTTGGAATCAACTGTATTAAAGCCAGAAGAATTAAATGAGGCAGGCCTCAACCAGAAGAAATTAGCTGACTAAGCGGCAAAATTAGAAGCAACATATTTAGAAGCCATGTTAGGCCTCAACTACAAAAAAAATTTGCCGACAATGCAGCAGTAGTATCTACGATAGCAGTAAGAGCTTTGATAGGCCCCCACCAGAAATTTTTTTTGCCGACAATGCAGCAGTAGTGTCAGCGACAGCAGTAGGAGCCTTTATAGGCCCCCACCAGAAAAAAATTGCTGACAATGCAGCACAGCAGCAGTACTACTAGGGCTAGTAGCAGGCTGCAGCAGCAGCAGTAGCAGGAGCAAGGGCAGCAGGTGCAGACAGATGGGGAATGGGCAATACTACTGAGGAGGAGAGTATGGGCAGCAATGGTGAAAGGAGGCTACATCTGTGAAGAGGAGGAGGAGAGGAGGCTGTCTCCAATGGGCACTTGGATATCCCCGCTTATCCAGGCCTCATTCATTTTGATAAATGTCAGCATATCCACACTGCCAGTGGATAGCCATGTCTGCTTCTCGGTGACCACCCCACTGAAGACACGCTCTGACAGGACACTGGCAGGGGGGCAAGCAAGCACCTCCAGGGCGTACTGTGCCAGTTCTGGCCACTGGTCGAGCCTCGATACCCAAAAGTGCATGGGGTCATCATCAGGGCGAATGGCATCCTGCACGCTGACTGACCCCAGGTAGTCAGCCACCATATGCTCCACCCGCTGCTGGGGGTGGCTTTGGGTGCTGACTGGGCCTGCTGCTGGCCGTTGAGGCTCGAAAAAGCTCTTCCGCACACCCATGAGATCTCCGCCTTTGCTGCTGCTGCTGCTAGGCCCCCATCTCTGCTGGGTGTATGGAGTAGTGGAGGCCTGAGAACTGTCAGACTGGGGGAAGGCCTCCACTAATTTTGAGCACAGAGCCCTCCTCAATTAACCCACCCTCCTCTCTCTCTGGCTGGGTACAAGGAACTCCCCCACCCCCTTCGAACCTTCTGCCGGCAGAGCTGGCACACTGCTACCGTCTGGTCCTCTGTCTGGCATGTGAAAACTGCCCACACTGCTGAAGTGCGGGCCACTGCCTTGCCTGCTGTGGAGGGTTGGGGATGGTCCCCACCCGTACGCCCATAGGCTTTGGACCGAGGTGCAGTGCTGCCCTGTTGCCTGCCCCCCCTAGCAGTGGTCAGTGGAGCCGGCTCTTCATCCTCATCAACAACAAACAGTTTCCCCCCGGAACTGCTGCTGTTATCCTCCTGAGCTGGCTCCCAGGGTCTGTCCCTGTCACCGATCCCCCCCCAGACCAGACCCTGCCTCATACATTATTAACATTATTAACATGTATTTATATAGTGCCAACATTTTGCGTAGCACTGTTGCA
Organism: Xenopus laevis; assembly: GCF_017654675.1. Taxonomy (NCBI): domain Eukaryota; kingdom Metazoa; phylum Chordata; class Amphibia; order Anura; family Pipidae; genus Xenopus; species Xenopus laevis. The sequence continues at coordinate 132,302,342 of NC_054387.1, read as the reverse complement.
TCAATACCCACATCCAGCATGTTAGCGTCTGACCACACACCAGCAACCTGCTGCCCTGCCATTAGGGGACCCTGCCCAATATCCCCTTTAAAAGGGTTGTTCTTGGGGGAGACCCACATCCTATGAGTAAGTGTCCATACATTCACGAAAAGGTTGTTGACGGTGTGCGTCTGCTCTGTTTTTTTTCAGTGACTAGAAGTAAGATATCGCCACAGAATTGCCATGAAAACTAAAAAAATTTATATATTACCGAAACGTGTTTTCACCTGCAGCTAAATTTCAATCTTCAACTTCTACTGAACAATAAGGTACCCCACATATATAGATGCACTTAAAGATGTGACCACTAAACGCCCTGGGGCAATGGGATCACACCTTGCAGAATTTCAGTCTAACAGACACACCTATGACTAAGCGCCGGAGGGTGCGAAACGCGTAAGGTGGGATATGGGGGGTAGTATGTACCAGCTATAATTCTTTTAAAATGTACTTCAATAAATTAATATTTTTTACTTGAAGAAAGCTTTGGGACTTATATCATTTTTGATATAAATTTTTCTAGAGTTTCAGTCTAAACACACCATTTGCCTGCCAAATACCCAGGACTGTATTTATGTCTGATGCTGCCCTAGGGATCGGATCTAAACACGGACCCTATGCGCCACGTGTAACGTCATCGAGTTGTGCGCATGACGTCACACGCATGTACGCAGCGCCGATTCTACTTACAGCGCCGCCTGAGGCAGCTCCTTCAACGCCACCCCTCCCTCGCTGGCAGGAATACTAATGTGAAGAGCGCAATTACGATCTCTCGCGATAGTAAAGCCGAATATCTGGTTTAAAAAACGGAAATTCGGCTCTTAAAGGTACTAGGAGTGGCTTTTTGCTGCCCCTGGAAACCTCTCCTGTGTTGCCGCCTGGGCGAGTTTCTCAACTCGCCTCATTGGCGGCGCGTCCCTGCACGTATGTCGTGGAAGTGACGTCACTTCTGCCAACCAGCCGTCCCCCTACCCCTCACCCCCCCCAGCCAGATTTCCTATGGAAATCTGTGGAAGAGGCTGAGCAATTTTTTTTTTAATTTAAAAAATACATTTATAGGCACCCGAGGGCCGCCCCCCAAAACCTGCCACCCTAGGCACAGGCCCTATAAATGCAGCCCTGTAAATACCCCACAAACTATATAAGTACTGAACATACACACCTTCAGCTTTAAAGATGTGCTGTCCTTGTCTTCCTATATGCAAAATTCTGGAGGCTATTCTTCACATAATTAAAGTTTTTTGCACATTTCCTAAGGAAAGAAGGGGAAAACAGATTCAAAATTAGATTTCTCTCCAATTCCCCAAAGACAAGTAATAAAAAAACAAAAAAATATTCTGCTTACCTTTATCTATTAAGTGGAGCTTCTTTGGACCCTTTAGTTTCATCTGCACTTATGTAGTGCTACTTTTACTTTGTTGTTCTTTCTGGGGTGAGGGGTTACTTTTAGAACACTAAATAGCAAATCTGCTCATTTCTGAAAAGAATATTTGCCACCAAATATTCATAACCTAAACTTTTTAAATGCAAACTGTCCCCATCTACCAGCAAACCATAATTTTCTTTGCACAACTGCAAACAAAAATTGTGCAATGTGCCAAGATCACTTGTAAAAAGCTAAAGCCCTTACTAACCAAGATTCAAGGGAGACCTAATATACTAGTAAAACTTGAAATGTTGCCCCCAAATACAACTTCAGCAACTGCACTTAAAGGGGGGCTTATGAGGTGTCAGTAAAATATTTTTGTGGCATCAGAGAGATTAAATCATTAGCAGACCAGATGAAATTATCTCATGGAGTCATCACACACCACAATTTTTTGTGCATCACCTAACACTTCAATTGACTACACCTTCCAAATTAAACACAACATAAAAATATATTAATGCCCTGAACACATAAGCAATAAGTATACACTAAAAATTCGATACCAATTCTTATTATAAATCCAATCTGATACCCCATTTGCGGCACACTTTGCAGCCTTTCTTTGCAAATTGTTTGCCAGGAGTGGGTTGAAGAGTATCTACAAAATGCTTCCCTATCAATCGGGCCACATTGTCACTATTGGGCATCTCCGAAATCTCAGCGCTACCAGTTTCTGCAACTGGTACAGTTTTTAGACAATTTGGGGCCTGGTACTGCTGCCTTATATACAACATATGAATTTCAAAGGGCCATTTGAATCAGGCATGTGCCAACATTCTTGTACTAGGCCTTTGTTTTCCAGGAGGCATTGTAATAATTTTGAAGCTGATCAGTTGTATCAACACCACCCATATACTGTACTTACTTCTTTGCTACCTAGAGGTTTAGTTTTAAGGCCCCAATACACGGGCTGATAAAAGCTGCAGACAGACCGAGTCGGCATCTTATCGGCACGTGTGTTAGCCCATCCGACGGGCTTCCCCGATCGATATCTGGCCGAAAGTTGGCCAGCTCTCGATCGGGCAGGTTAAAAAATCCAGTTGGATTGTGGCCGCATCTATGCGTGTATGCGGTTCCACGATCCGACCACCCGTTTTGGATGTATTCTGATCCGATCATTGGGCCCCAGGGCCCACAATTGGATCAGCCCGATATTGCCCACTTCAATGTGGTCATATCGGGGAGAAATCCACATGTTTGGCGACATTGCCAAACAAGTGGATCTCTGCTTCTATGGCCACCTTAAGGGGGCCTACCAACTCTCTGTTATAATACGTTTCTCTATAACTCAATTTTTTGTTTATCAGATCCCTGGGCATTTCTTTTTGGTACAATGTATGGCACCACAGGCTGGGGTGTCCAATGAATATAGGGCTGTAAAGAGGGGAATACCTGTCTAAAATTTATCCCCATATAAGTCTTAACTTTGGCCCAGAAGTGGAGAAATGAGCTCCCATATCATTGGAGAAACGTATTCCCTGAGAAATTATGAACTCCTTGCCATCAAATATTGTGACACAAAAAATGTATGACAATCCACGTCAAGTGCAGAACATAGAGTTGGTAGGCCCCATAAAACTAAACCTCTCTGTAGCAAAGAATGCAGTAAGTATATGGGTGGTGTTGATACAACTGACCAGCTCCAACATTATTACAATGCCACCTGAAAAACAAAGGCCTAGTTAAAGAATGTTGGCACATGCCTGATTCAAATGGCCCATTGAAATTCATATGTTGTATAAAAGGCAGCAGTACCAGGCCCCAATTTGCTTATACTGTAACAGTTGCAGATACTACGTGTCTTATTTGGTGGCGCTGAGATTCCGGAGATGCCCACTAGTGTCAATGTGGCCCGATTGATAGGGAAGCACTTTAAAGATAAAGGTAGACTGATGAGTCACCAGGTAGAAGAGAGCAGTAACAGTACTACTACTACTACCCGGTAACTCATAAGTAGATGAATCACTGATGCAAGGGTCATATATTCAGTATCCAAGTCAGTAAACTCCTCTGAGCTAGAGGCCATACACAGTGCAGCAACCTCCAACCAAATACATCCATCTAGCCATGTTACCAACAAATATGACAATATGCAATAATACAGAAAAAGTGATTCAAAATTCAGAAAAACTTTAAAACAAGTTCAGAATACATAGTAACATAGCAGGTTAGATTGAAAAATGACACCTGTCCATCAAGTTCAACCTTCTATGTCTATATATAACCTGCCTAACTGCCAGTTGATCCAGAGGAAGGCAAAAAACCCATCTGAAGCCTCTTCAATTTGCCTCAGAGGGGGAAAAATTCCTTCCTGACTCCAAAATGCAATGGGACCAGTCCCTGGATCAACTTGTACTATGAGCTATCTCCCATATCCCTGTATTCCCTCACTTGCTAAACACCATCCAACCCCTTCTTATACCCTTCTTATCTAATGTATCAGCCTGTACCCCTGATTCAGGGAGACAATTCCACATCTCTTCCACATCATATTCCCCCCTTAAGCTTCCCTTTTCCAGCGTGAACAACCCCAATTTCGCCAGTCTTTCTAAGATTTTCCATTCCTTTTACCTTAGTTGCCCTTTGGACCCTCTCCAATTCAATAATATTCCATTTAAGCTCTGAAGACCAAAACTGTACAGCATTTACTAGATGGGGCCTTACCAGCGCTCTGAATATCTGCCCCATTTAATACAACTCAAGACCTTATTTGCCCTTGATGCTGCTGACTGGCATTGTTTGCTACAGACAAGTTTATCATCTACAAGGACTCCAAGGTCCTTTTCCATAATGGATTTGCCTAGTGCAGTCCCATTAAGGGTGTAAGTGGATATTGTTACATCCCAGGTGCAGGACTTTACATTTATCAACATTGAATCTCATTTGCCACTTAGCTGCCCAGATTGCCAGTTAGTCAAGATCCTGTTGCAAGTGCCACATCCTGGATGGAATTAATTGGGCTGATAGTTTTGTCTCATCTGCAAACACTGATACATTACTTACAATACCCTCCCCTAAGTCATTAATGAACAAGTTAAATAAAAGTGGCCCCAATACTGAGCCCTGAGGGACCCCACTAAGAACCTTACTCCAAGTAGAGAATGTCCCATTAACAACCACCCTCTGTACCTGATCCTGTAGCCAGTTTCCTATCAATGTGCCAACGACTTCATTAAGCCCAACAGACCTTAGTTTAGAAAGCAGTCGTTTGTGGGGCACAGTATCAAACGCTTTGGCAAAATCCAAATAGATCACATCTACTGCCCCCCCACTGTCAGGTATCTTATTTACCTCATCATAAAAAGCAATCAAATTTGTAACAAAATACATTAGAGTCTATGGGAGACTTTTTTGCCTACTGCGCAACATTTTTGTTGCACACATGGCAAAATTGTCTGCGAAGCCAAACATGGCGAAAAAATTTGCTCATGACTTGTGAAAAACTACAAAAACAGTAAAATTTGTCAAAAATGTATAATAAGCATGCTATGTATGTAATTAGTGTGAAAAAGTTGGTAGCTGTGGGCAGGCTAGGCAGAGCTCAACTGGCAGTGGACACTGGAGGACCACAGCTGGCAGCTAGCAGATACCATGATAATCCATGATCATTCATGAATTAGAGGGAGGCACTTCGAGGCTGGAGTTAAATACCCCCGCAGCTGAAACGTCTTGATGATGTCGCTGTAACTTGGGGTCATAGGGGTGGCAATTGAAGGGGGAAGAAGACATTGGAGACAAGTATGCTCGTTGCATAGGGGGTTTTCCTGAAGGCAGTGCTCTTCTGTAGTGAATTTGCGTTATTCGCCACCAGCAAATACATTTGCGAAATGGGCACGTAAATTCGCTGGCGAAAATTCACGGGCGTCCAAAAAAACAGGCGCAGGCATCAAAAAAACGGATGCCGGCTTCAAAAATGAAACGGCGCAAATTCGCCCATCACTACTCTTCTGATCTCTTTCAAATCCACCACTACAATGAGCAGTTGTAGCAGTTGCTGGAAAAGTGTAGTTCCTATATTCTGGCATAAAAAGGCGGTAAGAGCCAAAAATGTAGGAGCTACGTTTTCTGGGAACTGCGTCCCTCTCTGCAGTGGTGGATTTAAAATAGATCAGAACACGCTGCCTACGGTTTTACAGCAGAAGGGTTAAAGGGGTGGTTCACCCTTTAAGTTAACTTTTAGTATGTTATAGAATGGCTGATTGTAAGCAACTTTTCAATTGGTCTTCATTTAAATAGTTTTTAATTATTTGCCTTTTTCTTCTGACTCTTTCCAGCTTTTAAATGCTCCAGCTACAAATATATTGTTATTGCTACTGAATTATCTTTCTATTCAGTCCTCTCCTATTCATATTCCAATCTCATCAAATCAATACATGGTTGCCAGGGGAATTTGAACCCTAGAAACCAGATTGCTGAAATTGCAAACTGCAGAGCTGCTGAATAAAAAGTGAAATAACTCAAAAACCACAAATACCACAAGTCATACTAAACGTCAATTCAATCCCTTTAATTTAACTTTAAATTTAAGGGAACACTTGGTTGTTTTTTAACGGAGACTTAAACCCCCTTCTAAAGTGAAGGTCCCATCCACTAGCCCCACTGGCCTCACTCCCCGCTTCCTCCCCGCAAAGCCCACTACTTATAAAAGCGTTGCTGAATGTTGCACAGACCTCTCGAATTGAATTCGACTAAACTCGAATGGAGTTTTTTCCCCGAAAAAAACTTGAATGTCTGGAAAATCTTCAAATGGGACACTGGACCTCTCCCATTGAGTTTTAACCAAAACTATTCGACCCTTAATAAATCTGCCCCAAAGGTTTTTTGTGCATGCGCAGCTGGAGCCAGTTTGGTGTTCAAGCCTACTACACAAGAGCTGGAAAGCTCCAAAGACCAAAGGTAAGAATAGGATCTAAAGATAGCGAAGATGGCATCCGTGAGCTCCACTGTGTTACTCTGCATGCAGAGCTCTAACTAACATTCAGGGACACTTTGTAGTGGGACTTTCTGTTTAGGAAGGGGGTCAAGTTCTCCTATAATTAGTGATGGGCGAATCTGTGCCGTTTCGCTTCTTTGAAAAATTCGCGAATTGACCTCAAATTTCTTGAAACGGGGAACAATTTGCGAACGCATTGAAGTCAATGGCCGTCAAAATAATTAAATTTTGCCGCAAGCGACAAATTTCATATGCGAGACTATTTTGACCAAATGAATTAACGTCAATGGGTGTCTGAATAATTTTGACGCGTGCCAATCTTTTTTTTTGATGCAGCGGATTTTTCGACTGCAAGTTTTTGCCGCATTTTTACAAATTAATTTGATTGCGGCGAAACTTGGAGATTCGCCGCAAATTCGTGTCTGCCGAATTTATTCGCCCATCTGCACAAGTAATGAATGGAAAAAAAAAGGTATGTTAAAACAATTTGAATCTTTATTACGTGTAATGATTACATAAGCCAATTAAGCATATTTAACTAAGATATACACACAAATAACTGATACATTGTCTAACTGTATAATATAAATGCACACTGATGGCTGTTGAAGGTACACATACAGGGGCCCATTCACTAAACTCGAGTGAAGGAATAGAGGAAAATAGAGGAAAAAAAATAGATTTTCTAGTGTTTTTTTTGGCTACTTCGACCATCAACTACAACCTTCGACTTCGAATCGAACGATTCAAACTAAAAATCGTTCGAATATTCGACCATTCGATAATCGAAGTACTGTCTCTTTAAAAATTTCTTCGACCCCCTAGTTCGCCACCTAAAACCTACCAAGGCCATTGTTAGTCTATGGGGAAGGTCCCCATAGGCTTTTCAAGGTTTTTCTGATCGAAGGATAATCCTTTGATCCATGGATTAAAATCGTTCGACCGAACGATTATTCCTTCGATCGAAGGAATTGCGCAAAATCCTTCGACTTCGATATTCGAAGTTGAAGGATTTTAATTGGGCAGTCGAATATCGAGGTTTAATTAACCCTCGATATTCGACCCTTGATACATCTGCCCCACAATGTTTTTTAGATTTATTCAATGGAATTCCATTTAATGGAAACATTTTTCCCTGAAAATATCCTTTTGCTTACAGGGTAATTTGTTCATAGGGAAATAATGAGCTCTATAAAAACAAACCCCTCCCATACACATACAGCAACTTACTTTGCAATAAGGAGCAGCTCTTTATACCAATGGGTTATCTGTGTATGGTAAATTTGTTTCTCCAATGAATGTGTTTTTAATTTCAGTCTTTGGCCTGTTTAGATAAAAAAAATAACATATTTTTTTAATTAAAGTTGTAGGTGAAAAGTATGTTCCATGCAAGCCCGTTTCATTACATTCATGCTGGGAAAGGGTTTATACTGTCCCCTTAAGGGTTTTTGACCCTTCCCTATAGAACTTGTTTAAATACCCAACTACTTAGCAATTAAGATACAATTAATGAGAATAGGGTTTATGGGTTTCTGTTATTTCTTTTTTACGATTAAATAAAACTAAAGCCTGCAGTGCCTAAACAAATTATATATACTGTATGTATATATATATATATATATATATATATAATATATATATATATATATATATATATATATATATATATATATATATATATATATATATATATATATATATATATATATATATATATATTAATATAAAGAGGCATTACACTAAAAAAAATATAATTAAAAAAGGGCATACATTTATGGCTTAAACCCTGTTACTTATGCTCATTCCTCCACAGACACTGTCCCACCATTACTAACAGAGGACACTGTTTAAATGATTTTTTTTATATGCAATGCCCTAATCATAGCAACATAAGTAAGTAAAATCTGCAGATATACAGTGTAGGGTTACTTGTATGGCATAACTAGTGATGGGCTAATTTTCCCACGAAATTCGCAAAACGGGAATTTTAACTCCGGCGTCAAAATATATTTGATGCCAGTGACAATTCAGACGCCATCGACAATTCCGACACTGGTGACAATTCTGACGCCCATTAAAGTTAATTTAATTAACGAATTGTTGCAGACGTCAGAATTCGCCCATCACTAGGCATAACCTTTACCAACATGTATTACTGAATATTTATTTAAAGTAGAAGGACACTTAACACAGTCAACCTGCTTGATCCTAAGTAGTACCGCCATCCTCTCTCAGGAAGAGTATTGAAATCTTAGGGGCAGATTTACATAGGGTCGAATATCGAGGGTTAATTAACCCTCGATATTCGACTACCGAATTTAAATCCTTCGACTTCGAATATCGAAGTCGAAGGATTTAGCACTATTCCTACGATCAAAGGAATAATCGTTCGATCGAACAATCAAATCCTTCGTAGGTTTTAGTTGGCGAACTAGGGGTTCGTATTTTTTAAAGAGACAGTACTTCGACTATCGAATGGTCGAATGGTCGAATTGTCGAACGATTTTTAGTTCGAATCGTTCCATTCGAAGTCGCAGTCGTAGTTGAAGGTCGAAGTAGCCATATTCGACCATTCCAAATTCAAAGTATTTTTTCTTCTATTCCTTCAACTAAGCTAAGTAAATGGGCCCCTTACTGTCAGCATCTCCTTTGCCAACACCATATTGGCTGGCAAATGGGTGTACATCACAGACAAGCAGAGGAGGATGGCTTCTCTCTCGTCAGATCAGGAATACGTTTTTCTAGTGGGCAAGGAACTGCCTTTAATATCAAACATTTACCTCTACATTTATAACACAATAATTAGACAAGAAACTTTCACCTATGACATATTTTCTCTTTAAATCCTTGAATTTGATTTTTTTATATAATATATTATTTGTTTGTTGGTTCTTCAGGGCTATCAGAATGATAAAACATTAGAGGAGGCCAACGTCCAGTTCGTAACTTCAATAGCAGATTATTTATAGTTTGGATTATTTTATTAATATCCGCTTTCTGCAGATGAAATCTTGTATGCAGGTGTTTAAGTATAGCTTCACGTAAATTATTTGGAATGGCATCTTTACCTCCAAATCCATCAAAATTTGTTTTTTTTACCCAATCTGTGTATATTTCATATGGCACATAGAAGTGGAATAAAAGCTTGGCATATATATGTGGTTTGCCGTTGTGATTGGCTTCTATAAGTGCAAGATGCTCTTCATCCAGCTCTGGCAGGGACATATCTGGCAATGGCTTTCCTCTTGGGGGAATACGTTTAACACAAGGTTGGTTTGTACAGTCTGATAAAGGTTTTCGATGATTACCTTTATTTTGCAATGCTGGTACAATTTTATCAGTATCAATAGAGATTCTGGCTGTTTCTGATATTGGCTCTGTAGGTGAACATTTGGTACGCTTATTAGATTGTGTGCTCCCATGTGCCAGTGAGATTTTCTTTACTGGGTTGCCAAGCTTGGCAACAACTTTATTAGGATGACCTGATAAAGGTCCATTATATGTAATCGTTTCTTTTGAGCATTTGGCAAATGAGGGATCTAGAGAAGACATTTTGGTTATTACTGAGCAGGGGGTTGCATTGCGAGTCAATCCAATATTTCCTTGCTGTTGATTATTATGATCTATGAACCTATTGAATTGTGTGGTATTAACTTGTTTGGCTGCCTCCCCGACATTTAACATTGAATGGTTCAGTGGATCAATATCATTGCATGTTTCTGGTGAGAACTGTTCTGATGTGTTCCCTACAGGAGAAATTCTAGCAATATCTGGTGTTTGTATTGTAGTTACACTTTGAGGGCTCTGAGAAAAGGCAACATTTTCTTGTTGGTTTGTATGTGTATTGTACTGCTGCAGTTGATCCTCAACCTGTCCATCTATCTTTTGTACTGTACATTTATTTTCACTCAACAAAATATTTTTATTGAGAAATGAAACATTTGCTTGTGGCTGGCACAAATTTATTATTTGACATGAATTATATATAACATTTTTAGGTTGATGAATTTCTTGGTCCCAACTGTTGGACTGAATTCTGGTATCATATTTCTCCTGCATCTGCTTAATTGGTAAGAATTCAAGGTTTTCACAAATGATTCTTTTCATCTTTGGTACTGGCTCATTTTCATCATCTATAACGCTGTTATTTTGTTGGATTCTGTTATTTATAGTAACTGTATAATTAACTTAATAAAACAAGAAAAGAAAATATTTTATTTAGCATAATTTGGATTTTAAATGAACAAAGTATAAATAAGTAAAAGCATATACTGAAAGATAAAAAAGAAGGTTATAGCAGGGATGTAGAAATTTAAAGTTTAACAGCAATAGACCATTACATATAGTAGAGATTTTGCTGGATCCCCACACTTACCACCCTCCTGAGCAGGCACTGAGCCTATCTTTACTTATGGGAGCCTGCATGTCTATTGTATGCCATTGGCTAGCAAGCAGCTAAACAGCAATTTCAGGGCTGCAGAATCTTGCAAGGCAGCCTGGAAGCCAGGGCAGGAACTAGGGGTAGGCAGAAGAGGTACTTGCATAGGGCACAATGATAGGGGCTCACTGGGCAAGTACCTGTTAATGGGTATTCTGCCTACCCCAAGTCCATGTTCTCTACCCAATATTGCCCTCTCCTCCACCGCTCTCCCTCCCCTTTGCCTCTCTCATGCACACACATAAGGGGGGGGCAGCCAGGTCGCTTAGGGTGCCCGGTTAGCTTGGGAGACACAAGAAGGAAAAGCAAGATGGAAAGCCTGACAGAAAAAGCAACAAGGAGGTGAAAGAAAGTTCCAGAGAGCAGGAAGCCAATAGAACTGGAAGGCCCTACAAGAAGCAGCCCTTTGCATCAGATTGGAATAGGCTGGAATAGGGTAGCCAGACACTGTGCCTGGAGAGAAAGAGATTGTGAAGGAGTCCTGACTCCTGACAGGGGATCCCCATCTGGTAGTCGTACTGCATGTCTGCAAGTGCTTGACTTATCTGAAGAGTTACTGTGAAGCCCTTATGGTCACTATGTTAGGAGTGCTGCATGTATTAGTTGCCCTTTTACTTTTGGATCCCAAACTAATCCACTGCTTTACTCCCCTTCTAACATGTTTTCATTATTTTTCAGGATGGGGCCATGCATCTGTAAGTGCTAGCACCTGGAACCATGACTGTGAGTAAAACCTGATTGCCCATCATCTAGGAGGTCTTACTAATTCTCAGCAACAAAGTTCCAAAATCTAGTAGAAAACTTTCTCAAAAGACCAAAGGCTGCTATAGCATTTAAAAGATGACTGGATTAATATTGATGCTTCTGATTTTGGAATGAGATGGTGAAACATATTTTGACTATATACAGTATATTTTACTACCAGGTTGGCCAGAAAAGCGTGGGTAATTGAACTCTGTCTTTTTTCTCTCTGTGAAGAAATAGTCAGATATGAGGAGAGTCTGTGGGAAAAAGGCCCTTGTAGATAGTCAAGATAGGAAGGGGGCCTCAAGGTGTAGGAAGTGTAAGGGCAGGTCTATGTCTAGGTGCTCTAGGAGCACAATTTAATCGGGGATGGGTAAATTTGACCCGTTTAGTTTCGCCTGAAAATTTGTCGCCGGCGAAATGTCGCCGACGCCCATTAAAGTCTTTTTTTTTTACGCGGGCTGCCATACAAGTCTATGGGCGTCATTTCCGTGTCAAAACAAGGTGAAAATATTCGCCCATCCCTAGCCCGGCTATAGAGCTTGGCAGTGTTGAACACCAAAATAAATGTTAGTTAAATTAACTCTCTGTGGTCAACCACTGAAAGGAAAGGCCTAAGAGTTAGATGAGAGCTAAAGTATAGAGAGAAACTGACTCTCTAATATGCAAATAAAACTTTGGAGAATCTATACATTATATGCATCCTGGAATTCCAGTGGATTGACTTTATAACTCCTTTAACAGGAAAGGCTTTTTACTGGATTAAATACAAAAGGAAAATGCTGCCTAATAAATATTCATGTTAATATATTCCTCTGCGTAAGCAAGCAAAGACACGCAAAGCAAAAGCATTTTGGTGTTCAATGGTGTGCTCTACATCTCGTGATGGATTATTTTATTTGGCATGAGGTGTAAAGTGAAGTCAGACCCAGATAGAAGAACTCTTTGAATGAGCTTTAACAGATGCAATTTTGTGCCCCTTAGTGTTCTTGCACTTTTGTTGAGGGTCTAGTAAAGTGACCCCTTATGAATTTGTGCCAACATGATTGTATGTATAATAGATCTTTGTCTACTGCAGGAAGTATGTGATTTTGCCCTAAGGGATTAAAGAGCCTCTTTACAACGTTGAGAGGAAAAAAGGGTGTAGGATCCAGGTTTGAGTAGCTATCTCAATATCTATAATAATCGTTGCGAATTGATCTCCGGTTGGCTAAGTAACTCTAATACCTCTCTAACTCTAATAACTAATTGTTCCAAAGAGCAACATTTAAAGGGATATACTGCTGCAATACTCAATCACACTTTACTCAGTTGTTGATGGACTACAAATCCCAGCATAAATGAAGATATAATCAAGGTTAAGGCATGCTGGGAGATGTAGTCGAAGCAATATTGCTCATTAATCGAAGCTGCATTAAAATGCAAAACAATCCCTCGATTTGTGGCTCCATGTTTTTTGTTTCTTCAATTGGAGTTGGAAGCATTAAGTGCAGTTTAAAGCACAGTGTGCACTTTATCTCCATGTCTCACTTCAGTGTAAATAAGGTTTTCGTCAACTCTTAATGAGAACTAAGGGTCACAGTTGGACAGCTTTATGGCTGGGTTTAGTTCCGTTATAAGTGAAAAAGGGAATAAAGGTTATTTTCTGCTGTCTGTCTCTATGGGTGAACGACAATGGGAGGATTAATGGAAGAGACTCCTTAGGGAAGAATGTGCAGGCAAACAGTACAATGATGAGTAGTTTAGACAGTCTATTTATGGAGCAGGAAATTTGTCTGTATCAGTCCTTTGTCCTTTTTTTTTGCAAATCAATTGATTCTAGTTACTCTCAGCAGGGCCAAGCTAAGCCGACCCAGCCAGCCACCACACTCCCCATGTGAATCTACATCTGCATGCACTGTAACAGGGGAGATAGTGGTAGAGAATACTGACAAAGGTGAGGAAGGGGAGAGAGTACCAGGGTGGAGGTGAGAGTGACAGAGGGGAAGGAAAGTAGCAGTGGGGAGCAAACATGGACTAGGGGTAGGTATAAGAACCTTTAACAGGTACCTGCCCAGTGCTCCCCCGCCCATCGTTAAGCCCTAGGCAAGTGCCTCTTCTGCCAACCCCTAGTCCTCATATTTTCCTCAGCTCTGGAGGAGACCCAGCCTGAGTATGTGTAACAAGGCCCATATTCCAATTTCACCTCAAGCCCCATATTTTCTTGAGACAATTTTCTTGTACAGAAGAATAATGGTATAGTCAATGCAGGACTTGATGTGAAGCCTGGAAAGAAATTTCAGGATGAGAATAATACCCACGTTTACTTGACTCTTGCTGCTACATAAAGGACAGGTAAAAGAACTTACTTCTTTCTAATCCTTTTTTCAAGTTTAGAGCGGCCTGGTTTTCGTTAATACCTTTAAGCACATTTATAACAATTTGTGGTCCACGCTCCGTGGTGTAGTGACTGATTATGAGATCAACAACCTTTTTTCGATCTGTCACTTCTAATTTTGTTCGTGGAATTCCATAAGATAAATTTGCAAGCTTGCGCTTGAACCATCCAAAGCTGTCACTAGGCAGATCCTCCAAAATGGATTCCAATAAGTTTATCAATTCATCATCATTCATCATAATCCTTTTATTCAAAATCTGTATCTCAGTTATAGTAATCTGTTTTAAATCAAAGCAAAAATGGGTTTAAGCCTTTAAGTGTCTGCAGAATTTGATTTAGAGCTCTATAAATACCAAAAACATAGCTATTTTTCACAATATAAGGAAAAAATTGTATTTTATGCACACAAATTCTACTGATTTGGAAAGCCTCATGTGTCTTGAATGTGCCAAGACACATTTAAGGACATTTCTAACTTGTATAAATCAAAAACTCCCAGGAGTAAATTACAGAATTTCCAAAGCACTACAGTAGAATATGGTATACTTTACATTCCAAAGCCAAAAAATCCTGGAACAGTAGGTTTAACCCAGGACACTATATATTTTTGAAAAGTATAGATTCGGTCAAATGGAAAATGGGTAACCATGACATTCTACTCCTAATTACCAAACATCAAAGCTTTTCTGAACTTAGCAGTTTGTATGAAAATGTATGAATATTCTGAAAAATCACCTCAAAACTTTCACTTTGCAAGTTTGTATCTCCCACACAGCATTAAATACCAAGAAAAACACCCTTGGAATGTCAGGGGTCCGCTGAACAGTTTGATGCCCATTGTGCATAAGATTACCAAAGTATCTGGCACTTAGAGACCCCAAAATGAAGTTAGTACATACAAATTGTCAATACAGCTACTGAATAATCATCACATTTACTGCAATTTTGTGGGGTAAAAACACCAAAAAATACAATAAACCCCCAAAACCATATATTTTTGGAATGTATACATCAGTTGAATCTAAAATTGGTAAGCAAAGCTTTCTACTCCAAACTATGCAATGGTTTCTCAAATTGCTTACTTTTGATGAAATACCTGAAAATCCCTCAACGCTTCCAATTTCTAGCATCTTTTCTCCCACCAAGAAAAAACATCCATAATATGAATACCAGGCTAGTTGTCTCTAAGAATACCAGGCTGTCAATGCTGCACTATAATCACCCATTGCGCATATTACAGATGAAGCCACTTGGATTTGTGAGTTAAATGCGTCATGACTCAGAGTTAATTGAAGAAACTGTGTTAACTAAAGTTATCTTAACTCATTTAATGCATTTAACCTTTTCATTAGCATACCAAAGCACCATTGTTCACAATGGTGAATGCTTTAATTAGATGGGATGTTGTGTCACAGTTTTCTGTGTTAAATGAGATAAATGGGATATCTGTGTTTAGTTATTCTGTGTCAAACAGACAAACCAAAGTGGCTGCATCTGTATGTGCCCTAACCACATGGAGACCATAGAAAACCATATGTTTTCAGAAAGTACACTAATTGATCCAAAATGGGTAAATACATCTTTCTACTGCAAACTACCAAAGCAAAAAGCTATGCGGAACATAGCGTTTTTTATGAAAATTCTCACAAAGCTTGAATTTGACCCAATTATATTCCCCACATTTTGTAATGCACCAACAAAAATCATCCTAAATATGAATGTCAGGGGTCTTCTGAACCCTTTGATGCCCAATATGCATAGATTTACCAAACTAGTTGGCATACAGAGGCAAATGAATATGTAGCAGACAAAATTTCCATGGGCAAAAAATAAGTGTAATCAGCAGTTAAAATCACAGTTTGAATATTTTGGCTTGACCAAATAGGCTTTACAGACGGAAACAAGCAAACAACACCTACGCAGAGTTGAAAATCAATAAAATGGCTAAATATGCAATAAAACTTCTGGTCAGGGGGCTGGATGGGGGGGCGGCACTGGGGGGGCGATCCAGGAAGCATTTGCAGCAGCAGGACACAGGTATTCTATGTGTCTGTTGCTTACTTGGGGCCCCTTGGAGACCATGCCCCCAGGGCCATTTGTTCACAGCTTCTGTTCATTGCCCAGGTCTGTGAACAAGCAGGGACAGAGCGAGTGGCTTTAAAAAAGGCACTCCTGCTCTCCAATGTTGAAATGCTGTAAATTGTAGATTTGGTGATCTGTGACATTTAAAGGGTTAATGCAGAATTTGTAGATTACAATCAAAATCAATGCAACAACCAATTTCGTTTTTGTTATCTAGCATAGCAGTAAATATCACTGTATTAAAGAGAATTGCTGGGGCCTAGCTAAAGTAGCATAGAGGGTACACTTTTGGGTTCAGATTAGGAAATACATCTCTATGCTAGCCCACACATTTATCATAAAAGAAACCTTGATCCACAATATACACAATTATAAAATATCTTTAGTCACATGAGAACAATCTATAACACTTTTAGAAGGAGCCGTTCTTTGCGAACCAACATTAAATAACACCCGATATTAATTGATATATTGTGGATGAAGATGTTTCTCTAATGATGTTTGGACCTTGCACCGTGATCCACTCTGATTATATCAAGAATGTATCAAATAAAGATTAAGGATTAAGGTTTGGGATTAAAGTGTATCAGCCGTTAAGAGAAGAAAGGTAAAGTTTTCACCTGGTTGTTGCTCTTCTGAATAGTGTGATTTCCTGGTTCTGCTTGGAATCTTCGCGCCTTTTTTTCAAACTGAGCCCTAACCCTCCCGCCCAAACTTTCATAGCAACAATGGAGAAAAAAACATTAAACGTCTTTTTGATTTACAACGTGGCAAAGAGCAATCTGCCCTCATATTTACAAAGCAGATAACGCTGCCCATGCACATACATTATTTTATGGCTCTCACTGTAAACACATGAAATCCAATCCTTTACTGTATTTATGGATGTTGGTATGAATACAGATCGGCAGATCAATGTGTCTGTGGATCCCAGTTTTACGTCTGGGTCAAATCCAGAAATTGGGAATACACAGAACTCTACTTTGCTCTTAACATTACTAGGGAACAAAAAATGGATACACTAGACAGAGCTTGATTTCATGTGCATATTTGGGGAGGTACATTTTTTGGAGTCTTTCACCTACTTGATCAAAAGATCAGATTTCTGGTATATTTTTTTAGTTGCAAATATACGATGTGGGTGAGGGTAACTAGGAAGTACTATCCACATGACATTGTGTTTTTTTTAAACTATATTTTATAATTGGGTGCTAAATCCAGTTTATATGAATTGGTAGAACCAGAAGTTCAGCTCCGTATATGGGCTCATTAAGCCATTGTTCAGGATCTAACTAAACCAATGGGGTGAAAGGAGGTTACAACAATAGTTGTCTCAAAGAGCCCCAGATCATCTGTTGGAGGGGTAGCTGTCAGTTACATAGGACCTTCATTGCTGGCAGAATCATCTTTAATCTCTGAAGATAATTGTTCTTTTCTTCCCCAGACAGGAATTTATTTTCCTTCTTTGGAAAAATGATGTTTATATACAGTAATTGCATATCCCCTGCAACAACAAGTGTTGTAACATAGAAAACAAAGATAAAGTTATACCTGATCTTCAGGGAGACTCCGTATCAGCCACCTCTCTCTCTCAGTCTGCCGTTATAAAATGATTTCCTGATAAGTTTTTGAATCTTTGCGTCTTTTCTTTAAGCCACCCCCCTTCCCTTCCAATTGTTGAACAAAAAAAACAGAAAGCTTCTTTTCAATTGATGACGTGGTAAAGAGTGACCCACCCTCGCAAGTACAAAGCCGATAACTCTGCACGTACATTCTTGACTGGAATTGTAAAAACATAGTTAATATGTAACTTTTAGTCACACATTATAATAATGTCAGTCACTGAGGAGGTTATTTACTAAACCTCATTTTTGTATGGTCACGCTTTTTGGGGCAAAAACTAAATTTTTTTTGTGGAAATATAAAAACTATAAAAACCCTGATGCTGCCAAAAGCCAGAACCTGGCATCTCAAACCTGCTGAGGTCATGTATAAGTCAATGGCGGGTGACCCTATCCCAATTTGAAGATATTGTGATCTACGTGGTCTAAAATTAGGGGATTTCGGGCAAAAGTAGAGACCTAAAAATGTGTATGATTTGAGTTTTTACTTGGTTCTAGAGTTTTATAGAGTTAATTTATTGATAAATAGGATAAAACCATAGATGGGAGTTTGGTCGAGCTTGGTTTAATAAAAATATGAAATAAATTTGAGTTTAAGTAAACAACCCCTGAATGTGCTAAAAACGTATGAAGCACCTACTAATGAATCCCTTCTATATTTGTCACCTACTCACTTTTATATTAAATTTATATTTGTCACTTTTTCTACATTCTTCACAGGACTTAGAAGGCATCTTCAAAAGCAATGTAGATTCAAGCCACAGTTTGCCATCTCTACAGGCATTAACTATTTCATCCTTTTTACCCCTTCTTCCAATCTCTTGATCTTACATAGTTACATAGTTACATAGTTACATAGTTACATAGTTACATAGTTAAATTGGGTTGAAAAAAGACAAAGTCCATCAAGTTCAACCCCTCCAAATGAAAACCCAGCCCCATACACACACCCCTCCCTACTTTTAATTAAATTCTATATACCCATACCTTTACTAACTATAGAGTTTAGTATCACAATAGCCTTTTTATATTATGTCTGTCCAAGAAATCATCCAAGTCCCTCTTATAGTCATTAACTGAATCAGCATCACAACATCACCCGGCAGTGCATTCCCCAACCTCACTGTCCTGACTGTGAAGAACCCCCTACTCTGTTCCTTTAAATGAAAGTTCTTTTCCTCTAGTCTGAAGGGGAGGCCTCTGGTACGTGATTCTCTTTATGGGTAAAAAGGTCCCCTGCTATTTGTCTATACAGTAATGTCCTCTAATGTACTTGTAAAGTCTAATCATGTCCCCTCACAAGCGCCTTTTTTCCAGAGAAAACAACCCCAACCTTGACAGTCTCCCCTCTTGTTATTATAGGATAATTAAACCTTTAAAATAAGTGAAAGTAAATTGATTATGGTGCTATTCTAAGCACTTTTGTCATTTACATTCATTATTTATTTAGTTTAAATTCCAAGATATTTAGGGATACATGTGCTGTTAATATGAATGAAGTTTGTTCCAGCAGCGCCACCTACTGGTCAGTTTCCCACCAGTCTGACCAGCAAGTAGTCAAGGAAGTTGTCAGGAGAAAGAAAGAGGCTGCTCTGATGTTCTTCTACTTAGGAAAGATTTGAGAAAGGTTTCTAATTTTAAGTGTTAGTTGTTAATGTTAATGTTAGTTGTAGCAATAACTTGTCAAAATAGAGAAGCAGCAACATCCATGTAACTTTAAAAAGAAAACAGTTTTATCCACAACCAAATTTTCAAAAGAGAAGAAACTCCTACCCTATGCTCAACAGTGGAACTGAAGTAAAGAAAGGAACCAACTTGTCACTCTTGCATTCCTTTCTTTAGCTTGGCTCATCCAAATGAATGGGGCATTGTCTGTAATGAGCTTAAAGTAGTGGCCCAATGGATAATACTTTAGAGATTTGAGAGCCCACTTAATGGCCAGACACTCCCTTTCTACAATGCTGTAGGCTTTCTCAGGCAGGATGAGTTTTCATCTCAAAAACACCACTGGGCGTTCCTCATCCTTAACTACCTGTGACAGGACAGCCTCTATCCCCACATCAGAGGCATCTGTTTGTACCAAAATCTCTCTCTTAAAATTAGCGGCAATCAACATTAATTGATCACACAGAGTTGCTTTCAGCATCTTAAAGGCTCTGTCAGCTTCAGGATTCCATTTGACCTTTGCAGATTTGTTACCTTTGTTAAAGGGATACTGTCATGGGAAAAAAATTTTTTTCAAAATGAATCAGTTAATAGTGCTGCTCCAGCAGAATTCTGCACTGAAATCCATTTCTCAAAAGGGCAAACAGATTTTTTTGTATTCAATTTTGAAATCTGACATGGGGCTAGACATATCCAGTCACTCCAGCCTTTATACATTACATATTTGGCTAACTAACTATATTAGAAACATTTTTTTATTTTGCACAGCCGATCTATTTACCCAGTTTTTATTTTTACACTGTACAATTCCTTTAAGTCTCCATATGTTGTTGTAGTTCTTGGTCACTTGGTGTCTATAATTAAGATACATTCTGGTTCTCTACCAGGGTCAGACTGAGCCACCAGACACCAGGAAAAAAACCCAGTGGACCCTGGTGACTCAGGACCATTTCCCTCCCTGCTGGTCCTGATCTCTGGGATCTCTTGTGTGCTGCTTTCCAGGTACGACACGGAATACTTCAGTCTGCTCGTAACTTCCCCTGTTTATACTTGTAATCCCATCCCCCACCCCAACCCCCACCCCTCCTGCGCACTATGGAGGAAACACAAATAAATGTGCTGATATGAGAGGTTGCTTTGCTGGTGTGTTAGGCATAGCCCTGTAGTGGGAAAATGGCTTGTCTTCCTCCCCTTACCTGGTGGCTACTTGAGTTCTCAGCAGCTCCTGCTTAACTCATTTTAAAATATGGTGACAGAGGCATCGATCTGCTCAACCTTGTTCAGTCCTGACTGATTTACCTGCCACAGTCCATATCTGCAGCAGAGTTGTTACATGCAGAATGTCACTCGAAGTACTGTCTCTTTAAGAAAAAACTTCGACCCCCTAGTTCGACACCTAAAAGCTGCCGAACTCAATGTTATCCTATGGGGAAGGTCCCCATAGGCTTTCCTAAATTTTTTTTAATTGAAGGATATTCCTTTCGATTGTTGGATTACAATCCTTAGAATCGTTCGATTCGAAGGATTTTATCGTTCGATCGAAGTAGTAATCCTTTGATCGTTCGATCGAACTGTTTGCGCTAAAATCCTTCGACTTCGATATTCGAAGTCGAAGGATTTTGATTCCCAGTCGAATATCGAGGGTTAATTAACCCTCAATATTCGACCCTTGGTGAATCAGCCCATAAAAGTTAGCGTTAGGACGTGTAACTTTTAGTAATATGGAATAAACTGTTTTTATTTTATCAGCTTGCTCCAGAAGTGAATGCTTATTTTTTTCTGACATCGCCATACCTCCCAACTGTCCCGCTTTTCGCAGGACAGGTCCCGTTTTTGACAGCCCATCCCACTGTCCCGGATAGACAGTTTACTGTCTTGTTTCCAGACCTCAAACGTTTTCTTATTCACTGAGGTCTGGAAACAAGATTTTATTTTAGGTTTTTAGTTCCCCCTTGCCACCAGGGAGAATTTGTATCTGGATTTTGTTTCCATGCTGTGGCCTTATTAAAGGGATACTGTCAGTGCCATGGGAAAAAATGGTTTTTTCAAAATGAATCAGTTAATAGTGCTGCTCCAGTAGAATTCTGCACTGAAATCCATTTCTCAAAAGAGCAAACAGATTTTTTTATATTCAATTTTGAAATCTGACATGGGGCTAGACATATTGACAATTTCCCAGCTGCCCCAAGTCATGTGACTTGTGCTCTGATAAACTTCAATCACTCTTTACTGCTGTACTGCAAGTTGGAGTGACATCACCCCCTCCCTTTTCCCCCCAGCAGCCAAACAAAAGAACAATGGGAAGGTAACCAGATAGCAGCTCCCTAACACAAGATAACAGCTGCCTGGTAGATCTAAGAACAACACTCAATAGTAAAAACCCATGTCTCACTGAGACACATTCAGTTACATTGAGAAAGAAAAACAGCAGCCTGCCAGAAAGCATTTCTCTCCTAAAGTGCAGGCACAAGTCACATGACCAGGGGCAGCTGGGAAATTGACAAAATGTCTAGCCCCATGTTAGATTTCAAAACTGAATATAAAAAAATCTGTTTGCTCTTTTGAGAAATGGATTTCAGTGCAGAATTCTGCTGGAGCAGCACTATTAACTGATGCATTTTGAAAAAAACATGTTTTCCGATGACAGGATCCCTTTAAGTTATGTTCCATTGTTTAGTAGCATCTCATATTTATACCCCCCAACTGTGTTAGTGTGTGTGTGTTACTATGTGTGTGTTACTATGTGTGTGTTACTGTGTGTGTTACTATGTGTGTGTTACTGTGGGTGTGTGTTAGTGTGTGTGTTACTGTGGGTGTGTTACTATGTGTGTGTTACTGTGCTACTGTGGGTGTGTGTTAGTGTGTGTGTTACTATACTGTGTGTGTTCGTGTGTGTGTGTTAGTATGTGTGTGTTTTGCTCTCTGGATGTTGGTGCTGGGAGTTGTACTGTACTTCAATAACCAGTGGAGGGAAGCCAGTTGCACTACAACTTTATACATCACCTTAGTAGGGACTGCCATACAGCTCTCCCTGCCCATTTAAAGTGATACGGCTTATTTACAATTTGTAAAATGAACATGGTAAGTAGGGGGTGTGGCCACAAAAATGGGCGTGTCCAAATTTGTCCCTCTTTTGATTTCCAAAATGTTGGGAGGTATGCATCACCATGACTTTCAAGAAAATTCAGGTCAATTATGAATTTTTTTCATTTGCATTCACTTGCAGATTTTATTGTGATTTCATGCCTAAAATCTTCAAATCCATGATTGTTTGTACAACACTAACTTGGCTACTGTACGCAGGCTGGCATTTAGATCCAGATCTCTAACTGCCTCCTAGAAATCTTCTCCAAGAGCATTTTCATGTAATGCTTTTATAGGTCTTTTTTTTAGCAGGTTATGTAATAAAAGTTGCACTTTCATTTGGAAACCACAACAAACATTCTAATAGTTGCCTTGGGTTACTAGATCTGGGTTATAGTACAACCTTTGTATCTTGTTAAGATGAGGTGTCAGTATATGGAAACAATCCACTGAGGAAAAAGATTAGGGGCAACAACAATCTAACAATAAAAATGGCAGTGAGGCAGGACCTTAGCTGCCAGAGATATAGGTAGTTGCATAGTCACCTGCAGGTCACTGTCTCAAACCCAGGCTGGATGTTATATATCAGTCTTGCAGTTTCGGAATTGCCTAATGTTGCCATCTGGAGGGGACCTTTGCACAAATCTCAAGAATTTGCAAAATGTAAAATGCATCTCCTGAATGGAATCATATGGCATTGCATACACAATAATCACAATACAGGTATGGGATCTGTTATCCAGAAACCCATTATCCAGAAAGTCCCGAATTACGGAAAGGCTGTCTCCCAAAGGGGCAAATTCACTAAGCGTCGAAGCGCCTAACGCTAGCGTCAATTCGCTAGCGTTGGGCATTTTCGTTACTTCGCAAATTCACTAACGAACGCTGGCGTAAATTCGCTAGTGTTACTTCGCACCCTTACGCCTGGCGAATTTTCGCTACGGACGTAACTACGCAAATTCACTAACGCGCGCAGTGTACTGAACGCTACCTTTTACGCTAGACTTCCTTCGCCACCTCAGACCAGGCGAAGCGCAATAGAGTAGATAGGGATTGCTTCAAAAAAAGTTCAAATTTTTTCTAAGTCCCAAAAAACGCTGGCGTTTTTTCTTTATTATGGGTGATAGGCTGAAAAAGATCGAAAAAATTTTTGGGGCTCCCCTCCTTCCCTCCTACATTTACTGACTCATGGCAACTTAACTATACAGTGGGCACATGTGTAGGGCAAAATAAAATTTTATTTGATGTTTTGAAGGTTTCCCAGGCTTGGGTAGTGCTGATACATATTCCTCCATTGAAATTTGAATTTGGCGCCATATGCAAATTAACCATCGCTAGCGTAACTTCGCTTTGCTTAGCGAATCAACACTAGCGCAACTTCGCAACCTTACGCTTCCCCTGAGCGCAACTTCGGATTTTAGTGAATTTGCATAGCGCTGGCGAAACTACGCCTGGCGAAGTGTGGCGAATCGTATGCCAGCGCAACTACGAATCTTAGTGAATGTTCCACTATGGGTGTCATTTTCATGGCAAAACTTGATGGAAATTTTCGCTCATCGCTAGCTCTGACACGTTTCTGGCATGACCGGTGTTCAAAAACCCAGAACCAGCGCTAAGGACCCAGTCATGGCCCACACTTCTGCCTAGAACAGCCGCCTTTCACATAGGAAGGAGCCATTTGCTACTCAGATGCCACCAGGACTTAAATTAGAGAACCAAGGTGAGGGTTCTGGGCAGGCAAGGGAAGAATGGGAACAGAGGAAGCATATTCATGGAACAGGCAGGGTCTAAACCAAACAGTCAACACAGTACAGGATCAGGAACCAAGAGCATAGTCAGGAGAAACAATCAAAAACCAATTAGTCAGCAATTTACAGATTCAGGATACGAAAGAATGGTCAATAACAGTGTGACAACTAGACCTGTAGGGGTACCTGGGTCAGTGTCTTGGGGCCGTTTTCCACAGTCTTTTAGGGTAAAAACAGTCACAGTAGTCGCTCCTCTTAAAGGCAAGTGCCTGCAGTTTATTCTGTTACACAGTCTTTAGTAAGCAGCAGAATTCTGCACTGAAATCCATTTCTCAAAAGAGCAAACAGATTTTTTTATATTCAATTTTGAAATCTGACATGGGGCTAGACATTTTGTCAATTTCCCAGCTGCCCCAAGTCATGTGACTTGTGCTCTGATAAACTTCAATCACTTTTTACTGCTGTACTGCAAGTTGGAGTGATATCACCCCCCTCCCTTTCCCCCCCACCAGCAGCCAAACAACAGAACAATGGGAAGGTAATGAGATAGCAGCTCCCTAACACAAGATAACAGCTCCCTGGAAGATCTATGAACAGCAAAAAATAGTAAAAGCCAAGTCCCACTGAGACACATTCAGTTACATTAAGTAGAAGAAATAACAGCCTGCCAGAAAGTAATTTCATCCTAAAGTGCAGACACAAGTCACATGACTGGGGCAGCTGGGAAACTGACAAAATGTCTAGCCCCATGTCAGATTTCAAAATTGAATATAAAAAAATCTGTTTGCTCTTTTGAGAAATGGATTTCAGTGCAGAATTCTGCTGGAGTAGCACTATTAACTGATGTGTTTTGAAAAAAACATGTTTTCCGATGACATCGTGAAATGATAAAAGCAGCTAACTGGTCGAAAATAATACAAAAACCTAGAATTGTTCATTGTCATATGACTGTACGACTTGAAACGAACGAATCGGTGAAAACAACTAAAACCATGTAGAAATTTTACAAGAGAAGATGGGCAACTCCGATTCACTTCAACATCACTTTGGCAGCTAAAAGTATATGAACTTTTGTATTCGTGGTTTTTATGGTTTTTAAATTTAATGAATTACTTTAAAAATGTGGGATCCAATAAGAATGAATAGTAAGTGGGTTAGTGTTTTTTTTGGCAAGCTCTAATCTCACATTTTAATAATTCTACCCTGTAATGCCGTCGAATGTAATTTAATTATTTATATTAATTACTGTTTCATGGGGAAAAAATATTTTCATTTTTTAGATAAATAGAAGCATTTTTTGTTATAAAAGTAAATAGTGGCTTGTAAATACCTAGTTTATGTAGTCGAATGGAAGCCATTATATGTATATACCCATCATGTATTGTATCAGGTTTTTGATTAGTAGCTCTGCAGATTTTATAAATTTTTATCATAAAATTCACCTACTGTATTAGGATAGTACTGATTTATGTGCACCATGTCCATCACAATTTTCCGCCTTTTTTTGCGTATTTTGCAGGACATTCGCAAACTTTTTGCCAAAGCGAAATGGGATAAATTCACCCATCACCGTTAGTGATGGGCAAATAAATTTACCTTGCACGAATTCAATGCAAATTTCCACGTAAGGCTGCTGGTGAATAAATTCACGAATCTCCCGTGAAAATCCGCCAGTGAAAATTCACCGGCGTAAATTTCCAATGTTCACGTTCGTATTGTTTGATTTTTTCGTGAAAACGTTCGAATTGCTAGATTTTTCCGTGAAACCGTATGAATTGCTCGGTTTTTATAGTGAGAATGTTCGAATTGCTCATTTTTTTGTGAAAATGTTCGAATTGCTCGATTTTTTCGTGAATTTCCCGATTTCAAAATTTCAAATTTTCTTGATTTTTTTGTGAAAACGTTTGAATTTCCCAATTTTTTTGTGAATTTTCCGATTTCAAAATTTTCAAAATCACTGCTCTAGATGTTTCATTTTTTTTTAATGGTGTTAGAAGTTAAAATGAGCTAAATTGTACTTTTAGAGCAGTCTATTTATACAACTTTGGCTGAGGAATTCCTTCAATGTACTTTGGAACCAATGAGAAAAGAGTCCTTTGTCTTTAAATCCAAAGCACTTTAGTGTAATCGCCAAAAGATGGCGCTATTGTATCTCTTATTTCACAAAGTTTCATCAATACTCATTGTATGAAGGAGGCCACAAAGCATTCGCAGTACTGTGCTGCAAAACTTTTATTCCAAAATACACAACATATTTCGAGTCAGCAAGGACCATTTCTCAAGTGTGAAAGGGTCCTTGCTGACTCAAAACATGTTGTGTATTTTGGAATAAAAGTTTTGTGGATGCTTTGTGGCCTCCTACAACGTGTATTGATTGTGACATTTCTATTCTCCTAAATTGCTCCATCGATGGCTTTGCTGACATCGCAACACTTTGCCAGGCACAGATTCGCCAGGACAACGGTACTTCATGAAAATCCAGGGCGCCAAACGCTTGCGAAGTTGCGCTAGTGTTACTGCGGCTAGCAAAGCAAAGTTGCGCTAGCGTTGGCTAATTTGCATAGGGCGGGAAGTTAAAGTACAATGGACGTATATGTTGCAGCAAATACATTACATTACACAAGGTCAGGGAACCTTAATAAAATAAAATAAAGTTGTTATATTGCCCTGCACATGAGCCCAGTGTATAGTTTATGTGCCATATGTTAGGAAATGTATGGGGGAAGCTGGTTACCCAAAAAAAAAATTACAATCTTTTGCAGCCTATCACCCCGTAAAAAGTAAAAGACGCCAGCGTTTTTTGGGACTTAGAAAAAATTTAAACTATTTTCTGAACTCTACTCTATTGCCCTTTGCCTGGTCTGAGCTGGCGAGGTAACGAAGCAAGAGGTAACGTTCGGTCAAATCTCAATCTTAGTGAATTAGCGTAGTTACGTTCATTTGCCAGAGCGCAACTTCACCAGGTGTAAGAAGCGAATTACCACTAGAGTCTATCTCCTTCGCTAGCGAAGTTACGCCAGCGACCATTGGTAAATCAGCTAAGTTCTGAAAATTACGTTACACTGGCAAATTTTCACCAGCATGATGTCACTTCGCCCTTTAGTAAATTTCCCCCTATGTGTACTGAAAAGAAGATGGGGAGCTACTGGGGCATCTTTGGAGATACAGATCTTTACTGCTAAAAGGCTGTGGTTGCCTTGGGCTGGTACAGAAGCACAAATCATCATGTACAACATTTCTAGCTAATTGTTTAGTTTAACTTTCCTTGTACTTTAAGAGACTGTGTTTTGGAATAAGTCGGAATAAGGACTTTATTCCTTTTAGTTAGTAAGATAGTTTGTGCTGTTAGTTATTAAGGCTGTTATTGCCACTTTGTTAGCTGTCCCTTTATATTTAAATAAAGAGTTATTAAGTTAATCAAAGACTGTGGGGGTCATTTATAAAGTTTGCGCAGCGCATATTGTTGTATTGCGCATGTTTTTTCCTGAATGCTAATATATTGCACTGCTCTGCCCATCTTTCCGTTTTTTGCGAATTCGCAGTGTAAATAAATTTTCGCAAATGGCACAAAAATGAGACGGGAGTTTGCCCGAGCGCATCCAATGTGAGAGGTTGTTGTGCTTTGACAGTAACTTAAATTCGCAGTTTGCAAAACTGTTTTGCGAATATTTTATCGACTACCAAAGTTGTGGCGTAATTGAGTCGCAGAGTGTTCTCATAAATATTCTCAATTTGCGAATTGTGACATATTTAAAAAGCTGCTATAGACATTCGCATTGTGAAAAAAAAAATTGCAATTCTGTTTGCACCCTCTTATTCAGCTTTATAAATATAACCATGCGCAGGGAAAATATATTCACTTTGCGAACCAATCTGCCCTGCGCGAAGTTTATAAATGAGCCCTTGTGTGTGTATTATTGTTCCTAGTGGGGCCTCCCATAGGTGCAGTCCCGGGTCTCACTAGGTGGAGGCACTAACAAGTACCAAATACCCAGTGTCTTCGAATACCACTGAGGAGTGCTTCAGGTTTGTCCTGTGCAATCAAGTAAGCGTCATAAGTGGAGTGTAACACCAGCAAGTGCCAGAAGGGGTGTCAATAGGGTTACACTCTTTTTAAATGTGTAAAATAATGTGTAAATACTGATGCTGGTTAATTAAAAATGTTCTTTATTGAAAGTGAAATATATATGGCAAATAAAGTAAAAACGTTATTACCTATACCCATTACAGGAAGAAGATTTAACTAAAACATCCATACAAGTGTCAGAGGTCGTACCATGTACCAACAACCAGTGAATATTTATACATTAGGGATCATTTACATTTATAATAGTGTACAAAGTGCAAATAAATGCCACAATTCCCCTTTTTCACAGTGCTTGCTGCTTTTTGTTGTAGGTCTCGGTGCTCCATTTTGTTTTGCAACGACTCCTGCAAATACGCTTCCCCACTATCCATCCGCAAACTTGTGCGTCATTCAGGGGGTATTAGGAGACGCAAGCCACAATGAGACCCTGCCCTTTCCCCCTGTCCTAATGCAGATGGTAAGGGCAGGGCTCATCTGTGGCTTCTAATGCTGAGCTCTGTTCCTCACTTCAGATTTTCAGTTGCTTTTGTGCCCCTAACACTTGCACCCCAGGGAACTGAAAGTTACCCTCTGATGTTTCTTTAATACCAACAACCATTTTGAAAATGGCCGATGAATTGTGCACCGTCTATGCTCCAGATTCACCTTATCCTGCACTTGGAATACTAATTAGTCATTTTCCATCCATATTTTACAACTTTGTCACAGTTGATAGAGGCAACATACTTATGTCATTGCATTTAAAGGCACAGTAAACCCTCATTTTCAACATCAGTTCAGTAAACACTTTGGGGGTTATTTACTAAACTTCAAATGCAAAAATCACGAACATTTTGTGATTTTTTTTTTATAAAATCTGACTTTTAAAAAATCACAAATTTTTCAGAATGTATTAAACCCAGAGGATGGAAAAGTCCGAATCTAAAATCCAGCATCTCCTGTCGAGACCTGTCGAGGTTGCATATAAGTCAATGGGAGAAGTCCCAATGATTTTTTGATGTGAGCTGGGTTTTGGGCAATACCCCAAAGTTTTCAGGTAAAAATGACGAAAAAATCGGATGAAAAAGTCAGAAAAATTGGTGAAAATCAAATTTTTTCCTGCAAATTTGCAGGTGTTTGTAGCAGAAAATATTGAGATAAATTCGGACTTTGATAAATAACCCCCTTTGTTTGATGAACCGAGGCCACACATTATACAGAGTGGTTCTGTTGATAATTTGTTATTGCATAATTTGGGTTAACTAATAGAGATGGTAATAGTACCCATATAGAGGACACTGAACAATTATAGAATGTAAAGCTTTTACAACAATTACCCCTATGATCATTCCTCCAAAAAGTATTTCATTTTTTGTTATCAGTGGACACTTAAATATATGAATAAAATATACAGATAAAGAAGGTTACTTGTACATTTTTATGACATTTTTCATTAAACAAACCATAATAATCACAATTGCAAACCAATATACAAAACAAAAATACAAAAAAGAAGTACCATCCCTTAATCCCCGGCAATATTTCTACCCATGTTTTCTACCCATGGGAGCCATAGTGATCATGTCCATATTAGCTGCCACTTACATTCTTTCATAATAATAGCTTTGTGATACTGATGTTCAACACATAGGGGCAGATTCACTAACTTTGAGTGAAGGATTCGAAGTAAAAAAACTTTGAATTTCAAAGTGTTTTTTGGGCTACTTCGACCATCGAATGGGCTACTACGACCTTCGACTACGACTTCGAATCGAACTATTCAAACTAAAAATCGTTCGGCTATTCGACCATTCGATAGTCGAAGTACTGTCTCTTTAAGAAAAAACTTCGACCCCCTAGTTCGCCATCTAAAAGCTACCAAACTCAATGTTAGCCTATGGGGAAGGCTTTCCTAAATTTTTTTGATCGAAGGCTATTCCTTCAATCGTTGGATTAAAATCCTTCGAATCGTTAGATCGAAGGAATAATCCTTTGATCGTTCGATCGCACTATTTGCGCTAAAATCCTTCGACTTCGATATTCGAAGTCGAAGGATTTTAATTACCAGTCGAATATCGAGGGTTAATTAACCCTCGATATTCGACCCTTTGTGAATCGGCCCCATATACTACAACTAATCATTTAGGAGCAGATTCATCAAAATGTGAGTTTAGAACTTAATAAATAAAAATGTACCCACATTCTAGTCATGCCTATGGGATTTTTAGAATTGTATTTATTAATGTGTTAAAGTTAGAATTCACAATTTGATAAATCTGTCCCTGAGGTTTTTTTTTTGTCAAAAATCACATTTTCGGGTTGCAAAAAAATTGAATTTTTTGAGTTTTTTTCAAAAAACATATTTTTTTAGATTTATTCTACCCCAACCCTGGAAATAGCTCAAATCTGAAAATACACCATCTAAAACCTGTCGAGGTCATGTAGAAGTCGGGGGCAGAGGTCCCTTGAATCATTTGAAGATGTTAATAGCCTTCATGATGTTTTTTTCTGAGGGTTTTGCCCGAAACTCGATCAGTTTGAGCGTTTTGAGTTTTTTTCACCGAAAAGTAATTTGAGTTTTCAGTTTATTAACCCCAAACTCTCTGAATCGAGTTTTTTCCATTCAAGTTTTTTTTTCAAACATATTTTTTAAGATTTATTCTACCCCAACCCTGGAAATAGCTCAAATCTGAAAATACACCATCTAAAACCTGTCGAGGTCATGAAGAAGTCAGGGGCAGAGGTCCCTTGAATCATTTGAAGATGTTAATAGCCTTCATGATGTTTTTTTCTGAGGGTTTTGCCCGAAACTCGATCAGTTTGAGCGTTTTGAGTTTGTTTCACCGAAAAGTAATTTGAGTTTTCAGTTTATTAACCCCAAACTCTCTGAATCGAGTTTTTTCCATTCAAGTTTTTTTTCAGATTAGAAAACATTAGAGTTGTGAGTTCATTCGAGGTATACAAAACTCTAACATTTGACCTATAAATGAATAGGTATATAATAATATAAATAATCCCCTAAATGTCAATTTCAATATTTACAAATAGGCATTTAAACAGAATGGGGCTATGAAATGATGTGGCAAGCAGTGTCTTTGTGGTGCAATTTTGGCAGATGACTCCCATACACCTTTTTATGTATCATCCTGAGTCAGCTTTCTCTTCTGCAGATCTACCATTTTTTAGCTGCCAAAACTATGCCTTTGCCAAGCCAAGCCTTGATTATAATGTAATTCTCCTACCACACACCTCTAGTTCACCAATCCTGCAATTGGTGGTGCGTTTCTTCCGTTGACCTGGATGAAGGGTGGGTGCTCCCCTCCGAAACGTTGATGTTTGGTGGCTGAATAAAAGGGGATATTCCCCGACTGCATTAATGTGCGGATCCGTTTCTTATACACATTGTTTGCCAAGCCAAGGGCATGAAGAAAAAGTAGATCAAGCGATGGGATGGTGGTCTCTGTCCTCTGTTGGGAGCATATTTTGCCAGTGGAAAAAAAGAACCTTTAATGTGAAAAAAACACGTTTTAAATTTACTTCTACAGAATGTTTCAATTTGTGTAAAAGTTTTCAAACCAAAAAAAAAATTTCAAAAAGCATTAGAGTCAAAGAGAAAGTGATATAACATTGTGGTTTCCGCATTTTTAGCTCCTCAATAACATAAACCTTCCCCTACATTGTTAAAGAAACGTCTTTCCTCTATGCTACAATTGTTCGTCATAGAAAAAAAATGGTTACCATATTGCCAATGTCTTTCAAACGTGGTGGTGATTTCTCTCTCAATATCTAACATCCAGATATTCTTTCCCAGTTGCTCAGGCCAGAAATTCTCCGAATCAGCTTGATCAAACTGGCTTTTAATGTTCCATTAATTAGGCCATTATTGCACAGAATTGTGAAAAAGATTGGCATGTTTTAAATTTACTTCTACAGAATGTTTCAATTTGTGTAAAAGTTTTCAAACCAAAAAAAAAATTTCAAAAAGCATTAGAGTCAAAGAGAAAGTGATATAACATTGTGGTTTCAGCATTTTTAGCTCCTCAATAACATAAACCTTCCCCTACATTGTTAAAGAAACGTCTTTCCTCTATGCTACAATTGTTCGTCATAGAAAAAAAATGGTTACCATGTTGCCAATGTCTTTCAAACGTGGTGGTGATTTCTCTCTCAATATCTAACATCCAGATATTCTTTCCCAGTTGCTCAGGCCAGAAATTCTCTGAATCAGCTTGATCAAACTGGCTTTTAATGTTCCATTAATTAGGCCATTATTGCACAGAATTGTGAAAAAGATTGGCATGTGCAAGATTTGCCGTGAAACTGGCCAAAAAAGTTTGCTCATCCCTATAAACAGTATATCTTACATTTCTTTGCTTAGAATTCTGTAAACACATACAGTAAATGATTTGTTCTTTAGGGGGGACCAAATTCTATTAGAACAGGCCAACCTGCTGTTCGTGGCTTTCTCAAGAGGTCATTTATTGTTTCTCTTATTTTCTTAATATCATTTTCTTGCAGATAAAATTTGTTTTTCACATGTTTAAATAAAGCTTCACGTAAGTTATTTGGAATGGCATTTTTACCTCCATACCCATCAAAGTTTGTTTGTTTAGTCCAGCCTGTATATATTTCAAATGGCACAAAAAAATGGAATAAAAACTTGGCAAATATATGCGGTTTGCCATTGTGATTTGCTTCTATAACCGCGAGATTCTTTTCATCCAACTCTCGCAGGAAGAGGTCTGGCAATGGTTTTCCTCTTGGTGGAATTCGCTTGGGAACATGACACTGCTGGGTACAATCTGGTTTATGATGACTGGTTTTGTTTGGCAATGCTGGAACATTTCCGGCAGCTTCTGGTCTTGGCTCAGGAACTTTACATTGGACATTTTGACTATGAGACAATCCAGGATTTCCTGACTGTTTTTTATTTCCTACGGTCTCTTGCACCTGTGAGATGTTCTTTGCTTGGTTGCCCAGCTTGCCAGCACATATGTTTGAAGAGCTTGACGTAGATCCTTTAGTTGTACTTTTAGGTTGGGCTTTTGTGCATTCTACAGATGATTCTAAAGTAGAACTTCCGCTTATTTTTGGAGTTGGAGTTGGAATTGCAGGTGGTGCGGGACTGTGAATCAATTTTTTATTCTTTTGTTCTTGAGTATTAGATTCAGTCAATTTAGTGGTATAAGACCGACTGTCTATATTTTTGGTAAGAGGTAATTGTGAAGCGTGCACCAGTTTTTCTTTTGGATTCTGATCCTTCTGTGAGTACATCGTTATTCTTGATGTGATTTCAATGCTTCCATCACTGCCCGTTTTATTTTTTGGAATGGTTTCATCGTAATCTTTTTCTCTCTTATATTGTTTGTGATGTTTAGTTGTAGCATCGTCTAAATAAATCAAGAAAAAAAATGCATTTAAATGATCGATTTTAAATGAATACATTACAAAAAAATAAAGGGACATACAATGATAATGCAGCAATGAACAAAATGTACAAATGGTAACATTATATGACAAAATATTAGGATTTTACACAGATTTGTGACCAAAAGCTGTGTCATATCTGGCTTGACACCTGCATGATACCTCCCGACATCTAGGGGCACATTTACTTATCTTGAGTGAAGGATTAGAATGAAAAATACTTCGAATTTCAGCTACATCGACCATCAAATTGGCTACTTCGACCTTTGACTACGACTTAGACTTCGAATCGAACAATTCAAACTAAAAATCGTTCAACTATTTGACCATTCGATAGTGGAAGTACTGTCTCTTTAAAAAAAACTTCAACCACCTACTTCGCCACCTAAAACCTACCGAGCACCAATGTAAGCCTATGGGGAATGTCCCTATAGGCTTTCCTAGCAATTTCTAAATGAAGGAAAATCGTTCGATCGATGGATATTTTAATCCATCAATCGAATCGTTCGATTCGAAGGATTTAATCATTCGATCAAACGGTTTTTCCTTCAATTGTTCGATCTAACGAATTGCGGTAAATCCTTTGACATTTGAAGTCGAAGGATTTAACTTCCATGGTCGAATATCGAGGATTAATTAACCCTTGATATTCGACCCAGACAGACATAGTGACATGAAGTGAGGTTGAAACAAGACACCTAAAACCTAGGGGCAGATTTATCAAATTTCAAGGTCAAATTTCAAGTGTATGTGGATTTTTTTTTACTCTAATAAAGACAAATATACTAAAAACTTGAATGGGAGGTTATTTAAGTATAGGATTAGACAAACTATTTGTATATTTATATGAAATATTTACACATTTTTTCTTTGAATATGTAAATATTCAGGTTTTGTATTTGGCAAAATCTTTTGTAAAATTTTTTTTTACTCTAATAAAGACAAATATATTAACAACTTGAATGGGAGGTTATTTAAGTATAGGATTTGGATTTAGACAAAATATTTGTATACTTATATTAAAATATTTACATATTTTTTCTGTGAATATGTAAATATTCAGGTTTTGTATTTGGCAAAATCTTTGGTAAAGGATTCAGAAAAGAGCTAAATTCAAATATTATAGTTTGGTGCATTCCTGAAATTAGTTGAGAAGTACAGCATAACTTGTTGGTACTACATAAATAAATGATAATTACACTGTATGCAACTGTATTTGATATGGAGCACATATTTTCGAAAGATAAGTAAACCTTTAAAATAAGTGAATGTAAAAACGATGGCCCCATTATTGGAAAACGTTCGTACATCTTTCCTAAGCAGAAGAACATCAGAGCAGCCTCTTTCTTTCTCCTGACAACTTCCTTGACTACTTGGTGGTCAGACTGGAAACTGACCAGCAGGTGGCGCTGTTCTAACAAAATTCATTTATATTTACAGTAAATGTATTCCTGAATATCTTGGAATAAAAACAAAATAAATAATGAATGTACATTGCAAAATTTCTTAGAATAGCGTCTTCATCAATTTTACATTCACTTATTTTAAAGGTTTACTTATCCTTTAACCCTTTCCCTGCCAGCCGTTTTGTCCTAGATGCGAACATCTACTGCCAAGCAGTTTTTAGACATTTTGTACTCTTTCACTTTAAGGGCCTTTCCTGGGGCGGTCTTTTAGTTTACCCAGTAAACCAATATATTGTTTTTTTCAGGACAACCTGAACTTTCAAAATATGCAAGAATTTTGGTGTAATTCTACTTCTGTAAAAAAATATAGGCTTCTAAGTGTCTAATAAAATGAAAAAAATCATGTTTCACAAAGAACAATCACATATATCAGAAACATCATTTATTTTATGAACGAGAACACAGCTGATTTGGAAAGGTCTATGCCTCCTGAATGCGGCAATACCAAAATATATATAGTTTTATGGAGATTTCTCACTTGTATAGATCAAAATCTACAAGCAGTAAACTACCAAATTTCCAAAGCATCGCTCCCCAAACGGCATACTTCTGATTTCAAGGCCAAACATTCCACTAACAATAGGTTTACCATAGAAAACTACCCATTATTAGAAAGAACAGATTCTGGTGAATCAAAAATGTGTAAATATATCTTTGTACTCCAAACTAAAAAGTTGCAATTGTTTCCTAACGTTATAATGTTTTATAGAAATTGGTGAATTTTTTAAAAAATGACTTCAAAGCTTCCATTCTACAGCATCATATCTCCCACACATCATTAGGTATCAATGTAACACACCCCAAATATGAAAGCCTGGGGTTCACTGAACAGTTTGATGCCCAATATGTAGAGGTTTACCTAAACATGTGGTGTATAGGGGCCCTAAAATGTAGACAACCCATTTGAGCTATCTGTTCTGTAATGCCAGATACTGCAAAATCAACACATTTACATAGATTGGGGGGGGCAAAGTTAGAAAAAAGTACGTTCACCCCAGAAAACCATATATTTTCGGAAAGTACACATTCCGCTGAATCCAAATAGGGTATGCATGTCTTTCTACTCCAAAGCACCAAGCGGCAAAACTTTCCTAAGTTAGGCAATTTTAGGGACATTTTCAAAAATCACCTCAAAACATCCACCACGCAGCATCGTATTTCCCACATACTATTGAGTATCAAGAAAAATCACCCCAAATATGAAAGCCTGGGGTCCTCTGAACAGTTTTATGCCCATAATGTATAGGTGTGCCTAAGCACGTGGCATATAGGGGCCCCAAAACGAAGACCCCATATGGTCTGTCATTTCAGGTACTGCAAAATCAACACATTTACATAGTTTTGGGGGGGGGCAAAGGTAGAAAAAGTTAGTTCACCCAGGAAAACCATATATTTTCGGAAAGTACACATTCCGCTGAATCCAAATAGGGTATGCATGTCTTTCTACTCCAAAGCACCAAGCGGCAAAACTTTCCTAAGTTAGGCAATTTTAGGGACATTTTCAAAAATCACCTCAAAACATCCACCACGCAGCATCGTATTTCCCACATACTATTGAGTATCAAGATAAATCACCCCAAATATGAAAGCCTGTGGTCCACTGAACAGTTTGATGCCCAATATGTATAGGTGTACCCAAGCACGTGGCATATAGGGGCCCCAAAATGAAGAGCCCCCATATGGTCTGTCATTTCAGGTGCTGCAAAATCAACACATTTACATTGTGTTTGGGGGCTGCAAAAGTAGAAAAAAGAACGTTCACCCCAGAAAACCATATATTTTTGGAAAGTTCACATTCCCCCGAATCCAAATTGGGTATGCATGTCTTTCTACTCCAAAGCACCAAGCTGCAAAACTTTCCTAAGTTTTGCAATTTCAGGGACATTTTCAAAAATCACCTCAAAACATCCACCATGCAGCATCGTATTTCCCACATACTATTGAGTATGAAGGTAAATCACCCCAAATATGAAAGCCTGGGGTCCTCTGAACAGTTTGATGCCCAATATGTATAGGTGTACCTAAGCACGTAGCATATAAGGGCCCCAAAATGAAGACCCCATATGGTCTGTCATTTCAGGTGCTGCAAAATCAACACATTTACATCGTTTTGGGGTGGGCAAAGGTAGAAAAAAAGTACGTTCACCCCAGAAAACCATATATTTTCGGAAAGTTCACATTCCCCGAATCTAAATTGGGTATGCATGTCTTTCTACTCAAAAGCACCAAGCTGTAAAACGTTCCTAAATTTGGCAATTTTGGTGACATCTCCAAAAATCACCTCAAAACTTCCACCCTGCCGCATTGTATGTCCCACATACGATTGAGTATCAAGATAAATCACCCCAAATATGAAAGCCTGGGGTCCTCTGAACAGTTTGATGCCCAATATGTATAGGTGTACCTAAGCACGTAGCATATAAAGGCCCCAAAATGAAGACCCCATATGGTCTGTCATTTCAGGTGCTGCAAAATCAACACATTTACATCGTTTTCGGGTGGGCAAAGGTAGAAAAAAGTACGTTCACCCCAGAAAACCATATATTTTCGGAAAGTTCACATTCCCCCGAATCTAAATTGGGTATGCATGTCTTTCTACTCCAAAGCACCAAGCTGTAAAACGTTCCTAAATTTGGCAATTTTGGTGACATCTCCAAAAATCACCTCAAAACTTCCACCCTGCCGCATTTTATGTCCCACATACTATTGAGTATCAAGATAAATCACCCCAAATATGAAAGCCTGGGGTCCTCTGAACAGTTTGATGCCCAATTTGTATAGGTGTACCCAAGCACGTGGCATATAGGGGCCCCAAAACGAAGACCCCCCATATGGTCTGTCATTTCAGGTACTGCAAAATCAACACATTTACATCGTTTTGGGGGGCGGCAAAGGTAGAAAAAACATGTTCACCCCAGAAAACCATATATTTTCGGAAAGTACACATTCCCCCCAATCCAAATTGGGTATGCATGTCTTTCTACTCCAAAGCACCAAGCTGCAAAACGTTCCTAAATTTGGCAATTTTGGTGACATTTACAAAAATCACCTCAAAATTTCCACCCTGCGGCATTGTATGTCCCACATACTATTGAGTATCAAGATAAATCACCCCAAATATGAAAGCCTGGGGTCCTCTGAACAGTTTTATGCCCATAATGTATAGGTGTGCCTAAGCACGTGGCATATAGGGGCCCCAAAACGAAGACCCCATATGGTCTGTCATTTCAGGTACTGCAAAATCAACACAGTTACATAGTTTTGGGGGGGGGGCAAAGGTAGAAAAAGTTAGTTCACCCAGGAAAACCATATATTTTCGGAAAGTACACATTCCCATGAATCCAAATTGGGTATTCATGTCTTTGTACTCCAAAGTACCAAGCCGCAAACCAATCCTAAATTTGGTGATTTTGGTGACATTTCCAAAAATCAACTCAAATTTTCCACCCTGCAGCATCGTATTACCCACATACTTTTAGGTATCAAGATAAATCACCCCAAATATGAAAGCCTAGGGTCGTCTGAACAGTTTGGTGTCAAATATGTATAGGTGTACCCAAGCATGTGGCATATAAGGGCCCCAAAATGAAGACCCCCCCAATATGGTATGTCATTTCAGGTACTGCAAAATGAACACATTTTCATAGTTTGGGGGGCGCAAAGGTAGAAAACATTATGTTCACCCCAGAAAACCATATATTTTCGGAAAGTATACATTCCCCTGAATCCAAATTGGATATGCATGTCTTTCTACTCCAAAGCACCAAGCCAGAACCTTACCTAAATTTGGCGATATAGGCAGCTGTTTTTACATTTCTAAAAATATTGCAATTGCCCACATTTATCTCACCCAATTTCTTACATACAATTGGAAAACACCCTAGATATTGACACCAAGGGTTGACTGAACAGTTTGATGCCCAATATGCATAGATAAACCAAAGCAGTTGGCATGTGCGGACCCCAAATAAAAACAGTCCATATGAATTTTCTCCACTGCCGTTTCGCCTTTTGTGAACAAGAACCTGTGACTGAGCATTGTCTGCCACAAGATCCTCCTAACAGCACAAAGACTCCAAAAAAACATATATTTTTGGAAAGTACACATTCTGACAAATCCAAAATAAGTAATTATGTCTTTCTATTCCAAACTACCATACTGCAAAGCTACGCTAAATGCAGCGGTTTTTATGACATTTCTTAAAATTGCCTAAAAATATTGCAATTGGCCGCATTTATCTCACCCAATTTCTTACACACAATTATAAAATACCCTAAATATTGATGCCAAGGGTCTACGGAACAGTTTGATGCCCTGTATGCATAGATATATCAAAGCAGCTGGCATGTGCGGACCCCAAATAAAAACAGTGCATTTGACTTTTCTCCGTTGCCGATTTGCCTTCAGTGAACAAAGACCTATGACTGAGCATTGTGTGCCACAAGACCCTCCTAACAGCACAAAGACCCCACCAGAGCCATATATTTTTGGAAAGTACACATTCTGACGAATCAAAAATAGGTAATTATGTCTTCCTACTCCAAACTACCATACTGCAAATCTACGCTAAAGGCAGGGGTTTTTATGACGTTTCTGAAAATTGCCTAAAAATATTGCAATTGGCCGCATATATCTCACCCAATTTCTTACATACAATTGTAAAACACCCTAAATATTGACGGCAAGGGTCTACAGAACAGTTTGATGCCAAATATGCATAGATATACCAAAGCAGCTGGCATGTGCGGACCCCAAATAAAAACAGTGCATTTGACTTTTCTCCGTTGCCGATTTGCCTTCAGTGAACAAAGACCTATGACTGAGCATTGTGTGCCACAAGACCCTCCTAACAGCACAAAGACCCCACCAGAGCCATATATTTTTGGAAAGTACACATTCTGACGAATCAAAAATAGGTAATTATGTCTTCCTACTCCAAACTACCATACTGCAAATCTACGCTAAAGGCAGGGGTTTTTATGACGTTTCTGAAAATTGCCTAAAAATATTGCAATTGGTCGCATATATCTCACCCAATTTCTTACATACAATTGTAAAACACCCTAAATATTGACGGCAAGGGTCTACAGAACAGTTTGATGCCAAATATGCATAGATATACCAAAGGAGCTGGCATGTGCGGACCCCAAATAAAAACAGTGCATATGACTTTTTTCCGCTGCCGTTTCGCTTTCTGTGAACAAATACCTGTGACTGCGCATTGTCTGCCACAAGACCCTCCTAACAGTACAAAGACCCCCCAGAGCCATATATTTTTGGAAAGTACTCATTCTGACAAATCAAAAATAGGTAATAATGTCTTTCTACTCCAAACTACCATACTGCAAATCTACGCTAAAGGCAGCGTTTTTTATGACATTTCTGAAAATCGCCTAAAAATATTGCAATTGGCCGCATATATCTCACCCAATTTCTTACATACAATTGTAAAACACCCTAAATATTGACGCCAAGGGTCTACTGAACAGTTTGATGCCCAATATGCATAGATATACCAAAGCAGGTGGCATGTGCGGACCCCAAATAAAAATAGTGCATATGAATTTTCATGCTGGCCAACTCAGCCCCGACTGCATTATGTGCGGTAAGACACCCAAACTGTAAAAAAAAAACCCAGAAACCGCCTATATTTTTGGAAAGCACAAATTCTCACAGATCAAACAAAGTAAAATGCATCTTTCTATACCAAAACACCAAACAGCAAAACTATACTAAAGATACATAAGCAAAACAGAAAATAATATTCAATAAAAAAATCACAGAAAATGCAATAACGATAAAATTACAGCAAATAAATATAATTATACAGGTGTATAGGTATGTATAGGTGTGTGTAGGTGTGTATTTGTGCGAGTATATGTGTGGGTATATGGGTGTAAAACAATAAGTGGGAGAAAGAAGTGAAAAATTGAAAAAGCAAAAAAAAAAGACAAGTTTGATAAAAACAAATGTGAAATAAAGCAAATTTTGTACCTGGGGACAGGCAAAGTCTGTCTTTCTCAAGCAACACCGGAGGACCGCAGCAGGGAGGCTCCCAGGCAGATCAACACCAACAAAGAAGGGGGCAGTGCTGGGAGGCAGCCCCTAGAAGCAGCCACGTGTCTAATCATGTGTGGGGCGGTTGGTGGGGTCGGTGGGGCGGTCGGTGGGGTCGGTGGGGCGGTCGGTGGGGCCAGCAGGTGATCCGGAGCTCGTTGCGGGAGAGCCAAGTGATCTGCGGCTTTTCCACAGCATCGCAAGCCGCAGATCACAGAAGATAACATCGTGCATGCGGTACATGTGTCCATGTGGTCGGCCATCTTGGGGTCGGGTGGGGGGGCCGATCGGGGGGGCCAGCAGGCGATTGAGGACGCTTTGCTCGTTGCCGAGGGGGTTGCCAAGTGATCTGCGGCTTTTTCGCTGCATTGCAAGCCGCAGATCACAGAAGAAAAGCGGAAGTGCCAAACAACGTACTATGTACGTGTTTGGCAGTCTGAGCCCTTGCCTGCCAGAACGTACGGCGTACGTTCTTGGCAGGCAAAGGGTTAAGGGACAATATATGTATAAAAAATATTCTTACTATATTTATTATGTAACATTTTTCTAATGCATTATCTTTATATATTTTGGCGAAAAATTTGCAAAACTGCGCCGTTTTTTTGACGCCGGAGCCCGTTTTCTACACTGGCAAAATTTGTTTTTGACGCCGGCTAATTTTTTCGGCCGAATTTTCGCGGCCGTTTCGCGAATTTATTCGCTGGTGGCGAATCGCGCAAATTCACTGCGAATTCGCGCCTGGCGAATAAATTCGCCCATCACTAGTAGGCAGCCATCTCTGGTCATTGTGCCTGATCCTGTGCTTTCAGAAAGACTCAGCACTGCACAAGTCAACTGCATTTAGATAAGCTATTATTTATTTTACTCAATATAAACAAATGAGTCACCACCAGACCAGTTTTACTACTGAGTGCTATTCTCATATATACCTTTAATTCTCCCTAAAATGTGAGCATGTTTAGCAATTTAGGTGTTAAGGAGCTGCTACTTTGTTCTATACCCATTGTTCTGTTGATCAGCTAGTTTACAGTAGTAAAGAGAGACTGAAGTTTATCAGAGCACAAGTCATTGAGGACACCTGGGAAACTAAGAATGTGTCTAGCAACACATCAAATTTCAAAATGAAATATAAACAAATATATGTTTTCTCCTTTGAAAAAATGGATTTCAATGAAGGATTCTGCTGGAGGAGCACTATAAACATATGCATTTTGTAAAAAAAAATGTTTTCCCATGATTAAACCCATTTAACTTCCCCAAGATTACAGTACTTTATTATTTATCTATGGTCCATAAGCCTTTGACAAATAGCCCCTGGGCATCCTATGAGTACAAACTTGGCAGAGTACATAGATAAAGATAGTTTAACATTTTTGCCCAGTTTTGTTTCGCCAAAAATTCGCCGTCGGCAAAATTTCGCCGATGCCCATTAAAGTCTATGGGCGTCAAAATTGTTTTTTGACGCACAACGCCATAAAAGTCTATTGGCTCACTTCCGCTGCGAAACAATGCGAAAACAATTGCCCATCCCTAGACAGCAGATGTCACATCAAATACAAGCATCCACCATAGTAAAAATGTATAAGCTATACTGCCTTTTT
Organism: Xenopus laevis; assembly: GCF_017654675.1. Lineage (NCBI taxonomy): Eukaryota > Metazoa > Chordata > Amphibia > Anura > Pipidae > Xenopus > Xenopus laevis. Next base: position 132,259,563 of record NC_054387.1, on the reverse strand, counting down.
AAGATGAGAATATATCACAGGACCAAAAGCAATTTATTTTGGAAGGTTTAGCATTAATATTGGTGAACATTTATTTTTGGGGGGCATGAAATTTTATCTCCAGATATGAGGCACTGCAATGGGAAGTAAAGTTGCTCACAGCTATGGCAATTTTTTTATGGGCCTACGGCAAAGGTCTTTTATCAATCAAAGGAGAAAGGCCTGTTATTTTGGAAACACTATGTCAATGATGTAAGCTTGTCTGGGAAAGCACTGAAACCACCGTAAGAACATTTTGGACTATGTCAAGAGGAATAAAGTGAAACACTGACTAGGGGGTGATAAGACCCATATTATCTTATAGGAGGATATGCAGCAGATTTATGAACTAAAAAGCCTTCAGCCTAGAGGACATAGATGTTCAACTAGTTCACTGGATGTGAAACGTCATGATTTTTATGGTCTAATTTTTACTTTTGAATTACATTGTTTACATTGCAAATAATTCACTCTACCATTTTAGATTTTATTCTTGCACCAACAAATGTATATTTTTTTGGTATAGAGGCAGCCATCTCAGTGCATTGGGCCTGATTCTGAGCTTTGAGAAGGAATAAGCACTTCAGGATGGAACTGCTTTGAGAGCTGTTGTATCTCCCCTTCTGATTGTACGTCAATACGACCCACGCTGTGCTCCCTAGCCCCACCTAGTAGCAGACATGAGAATAGCACCCGATCAGGAAAAAGCAGAAATGCAAACAAATCCATCAGCAGAGGTATCAGGTAGCTGTTGTCGTTACGAAATGTAGGGTATATAATGGGGCAAAATGCAATCTTTGTGACTATTTTCAGACATTTCATAAAAAGAGTTATGTTTGTTATAGCTTTGCAGTTTAGTAGTTTGCAGTAGAAAGACATATTTACCTGTTTTATATATGTCAGAATGTGTACTTTCAGAAAATATATGGTTTTCTAGGTTATTCATACTGTTAGGGGGTCTCATGGCACATAATACACATACCGGGTGCTTATATTGTATGAGCCAGTGTCATGTGAGAATTTATTTGCACTATTTGGATGTGGGGGGGGTCACATAGTTTGGTAAATCTATGCATACTGGGCATCAAACTATTAAGTAGACCCCTGGCATTCACATTTAGGTTGCCTTTTGCTGGTATGTTACAAAATGTGGGATATATAATGGGGTAAAATGCAAGCTTTGTGACTATTTGCAGAAATTTCATAAAAAGCGTTATGTTTAGTGTAGCTTTACAGTTTGGTAATTTGCAGTAGAAAGACGTATTTACCCATTTTAGATTCATCGGAATGTGTACTTTTGGAAAATACATGGTTTTCTAGGGTCTCCATACTGTTAGGGGGTCTCGTGGCACATAATACACATACCGGGTGCTTATACTGTAATAGCCAGAGTGTTATATGTGAGAATTCATTTGGACTATTTGGATATGGGGGTCTCTGTATGCCACATAGTTTGGTAAATCTTTGCATATTGGGCATCAAACTGTTTAGTAGACCCCCGGCGTTCATATTTAGGATACTTTATGCTGGTAATGATACATGGACGATATGATGCTGAAAAGTTGAAGCTTTAAGGCACTCAATAGTTATTTCACTATAACCACCAATTTTGGGAAAACCTTGCGAGCAGAAAGGCATGGGTACCCATTTTAGATTTGGTACAATGTGTACTTTTCAAAAATATATGGTTTTGGGGGGTAAACATATATTTGTGTGTTTTTACCCTACAAAAAATGCAGTCAATGTGTTTATTTCTCATTAGCTCAAGGACTATTTTGGGACCTCTAAATGCCAGATACTTTGGTAATCCTATGCACAATGGGCACCAAACTGTTTGAAGGACCCCTGGCAATCTTATTTAGAATGCTTTTTCTTGGTACGTAATGATGTACTTTCAAAAAATATATGGCTTTGGGGGGTATATTTCTGTGTTTTTACCCCACAAAAAATTCTATCACAGTGTTGATTTCAATCATATTCAGGGTGTTTTTTCTTCGTACCTAATACAGTGTGGGATATTAGGAGCAGCAAAATTAAATATGACAAACATGGAATGTTGGACGGCACTTCTGGAAAAGGCTTTATTATAGCAGTATGATGATAATACACCTAATGCGTTTCAGGATTGTCTCCCTTAATCATAGGTAGATTATGATTAAGGGAGACAATCCCGAAACGCGTTGGGTGTATTATCATCATACTGCTATAATAAAGCCTTTTCCAGAAGTGCCGGTCAACATTCCAAGTTTGTCATATTTATACAGTGGGGACACTGAGGACTGAGCACCTGGATTATGGATCTTTGGGAGCTTGAGTGGTCTTCCGTGTTTTGTGTTTTACTGCAGCAAATTTAAGCCTTTGAAGTGATTTTTCAGAATTTTGATACATTTTTATAAAAACCCACTATGTTCAGACAAGTTGTGATGTTTGGTAGCTAGGAGTAGAGAGACTCCTATGGTTATCTGGGGTAAAGCTACTGTTTCATGATTTTTGGGCCTTGGAATCTAAAGTACTGTATGCCGTTTTCTGCCTTAGTGCTTTCAAAATTCAGTAATATACTGCCGGGAGTTTTTGCTGTTCAGAAGTACGAAATCTCCCTGAAACTATACATCTAGGGTATTGGCACATTCAAGAGACATGAGGCTTTCAAAATCAGTTGGATTTTGATACGTAAAATGAATTTTTTTTTTGGTATAAATTCATATATTATGAAAAATAGGATGTTTTCTTTTTTTTTTTGGTATTTAGTGGTATAAATCGTTTTGCAGAGGTGGAAATACATGAAAACTCAGGCAGATTTAGAAAGCTCAGGTTCTCTTGAAAAAAACGATGTATAGTCTTCCTAGGTGAACTAAAGGTTACCCCTCAGAAAATGCCAAAATCAAACACATATTAACAATCTGACCAGTACAAGCTAAACACGTTTAATCAAACTACATATATAGTTTTTTGAAAAAACTGCAGGTTTTAAAAAAATCCCTTACTTTGTCAAATGGGTTCTTTCACTGAGGGAGGCCATATTGAGACTATAACAGAGACTATAATATGCAAATTTCAGGAGCATGCTCAGATTGTAACACTGCTTTGAGTATTCTACCCAGAATGCCTTGTTTAAGTAAACTCCTCCACTAGAAGTATCAGGAGATTTCCCTATCTTGTCCCCTGCTGGTAAAGTCATTATGCAAATGAAGGGCACACAGTAACTTCCAGCAGGTGGCAGCACTACTGTACAGCAGCTAACACACAGGTTTGGCCGATTTGAAAATAGCTTAGAAGGGTTGAAAAGCAATCAAGGAATTTCAACTGAGCATGTGTGAGATTTCAGAGCTACAGTTGGCTGGGAAGATATAGGTAGGAGGAGCCAGTGAAATCCAAGATGGCTGCCTCAGCTAGAACTGCAGAGTAGATAGGGGAGATCTTGCAGAAGGAATAGTGAGCTGATCATTTACATTATACAAACAATTCTAACTGTTTTAAAAATCAGATTTCTTGAACTTTCCCATAGTGTATTTACTTAGTAAATGATTTTGGTCATGACTGGTGCCCTTTAAGTGAGAGAGCACAAAATGTTAAAAAAACGTCTAACGAGTTAGTTAAGTGTAATGAATTATAAAAACATTTTAGGTCCTGTGAGTGCGATATTTAGAATAAATAGATAGCACTGTACTCACTTTTCATTAATTTTGTGCTCATTTCTAGTCCGGCCTGCCTTTCGTTGATATAATCCAGAACAGCAAGAACAATATCTGCTGCGTGCTCTGTTGTGTAGTATCTGAATATGAGATCAACCGTATTTTCTGCATCTGCCGATTCTAATTCATTCCATGGAATTTGGTTATATCCTTCAGGTATCTTACAGGTTAAAAGCCTGCGCTTGAATGATGTAAAGATGTTTCTTGACAGATTCTTCAGTGTTTCATCCAATATTTTCCTTATTCCACCAGTCTCGTCCATCTTTTATCCAATATTTGTCTCGCTCAGTTTAGGTGATCTGTATTCAACCAAACCAAAAAGAAATTAGATACAAATTTGTAACCAAGCAAGATTTCTGGATGACATTAGAAGCATTGTATTATTATTTTGCCACACAATTAATTAATTTGCTATATCAAAATTAGTGTTGAGTGATTCTTTTCTGTTTTGGCCCCATTTACTTAGCTCGAGTGAAGGAATAGAAGAAAAAAAACTTAGAATTTCAAATGATTTTTTTGGCTACTTCCAACATCGAATTGGCTACTTCGAACTTCGACTACGACTTTGAATCGAATGATTCGAACTAAAAATCGTTCGAATATTTGACCATTCAATAATCGAAGTACTGTCTCTTTAAAAAAAACTTTGACCCCCAACTTCGCCACCTAAAACCTACCTAGGTGCAATGTTAGCCTATGGGGAAGGTCCACATAGGCTTTCTAGCGAATTTTCTGATCGTAGAAAAATTTGATATTCGAAGTCGAAGGATTTACATTCGGCAGTCGAATACAGAGGGTTAATTAACCCTCAATATTCGACCCTATGTAAATCTGCCCCTGAGTGTCTATTTTTATTCTCATATTCCGTGGCACCATGTGACTTAATTTGAATAAAGGACAAGGAAAGTATTTTTGTTGTTACCGCATCATGTAATAGGGAGCCCGATGGTGTAACTGATTACTAAGATGTTTTTTTTCAAGAAACCAATCTATTCATATTTCAGTCTCTTCTTCAAATCAGCGCGTGGTTGCTAGGGGAATTTAAAAGTCAATAATAAAAACTATTAAACCTATTTGGACACATAATATAAATAAAAAAGCATTTCTGGTCTATTTGCTGCAAGCAGCCAAGGCTGTACATGGACATTAAAGGCAAAAATATCTGGTTTTTATATTCGAAATATCAGTTTTTCTAATGCATTATCATTATGTATTTGTTTTGCAATGGTGAGTCAAAGGGGCAAATTTAATACAGGGCGAAGTGACTAACGCGGGTGAAAATTCACCAGCGTGACATCATTTCGGAACTTCGCCGATTTACTAACGGTCACTGGCATAACTTCGCTAGCGAAGGAGATAGACTCTAGTGTTACTTCGCTCCTTAACTCCTGGCGAATTTTCACTCTGGCGAATGGACGTAACTTCACAAATTCACTAAGATGCGGATTTTAATAAACGTTACCTCTTGCGCCAGACTTGCCTTCGCCACCTCAGACCAGGCGTAGTGCAATAGAGTAGCAATTTTTCTTAATCCCATAAAACGCTGTGTCTTTTCCTTTTTCAGGGTGAAAGGCTGAAAAAAAAAAAGCGTACATTTTTTTTGGTGTAACCGGCTTCCCCCCTACATTTCCTAACATATGTCACATAAACTATACACGGGGCTCATGTGTAGGGCAATATAACTACTTTATTTTATTTTATTAAGGTTCCCTGGACTTGTGTAGTGTAATGTATTTGCTGCAACATATACGTCCATTCAACTTTAACTTCCCGCTGTATGCAAATTAGCCAACGCTAGCGCAACTTCACTTCGCTTGGCGCAGTAACGCTAGTGGTCGGCGCCCTGGACACAACTTCAGATTTTAGTGAAATAGCGTTGTCCTGGCAAATCTACGCCTGGCGAAGTTTTTGCGCAGTGTCGAAGCCATCGCTAGCGAATTTTTGAAGGTTAGTGAATTTGCCCCTTATCCCTCTGCCTTCTCGCTCTAGTCACTGCCTTATCACTATAAAGCATATATAGAAGCTAACCAATCACAGTCCTTGCTTTGTCCTTTGCTCAGCAGTCCATTGTGGGATCACAAGCAAACTGTCTATACTATACCTTGTAGTTAGCAAAGTACTAAACGTTGTAATTTACTCTCCCGGTCTATCCTGAATCATGCTGAAGATCACACAAATAAAGGTAAAGTAATCAAACCACCCTTGAAGCTTCAGAAATATGGGGGTGGTTTGTACAGTAGGTTGTTGGTTTTTAAAAGGCAAAAGCTTTGGGGTAGGATGGCACCAAACATTGACATCAATGGGAAAACCTACAAGTTCTTCAAAATATAAAATATATAAAAGAAATATATGCTTATTTTTCTTTAAAAAATCTTTGGGGCAAATTCACTAAGATGCGAAGTTGCGCCAGGCGCAACTTCGCCGCACTTCGCCACACTTCGCCAGGCGTAGTTTCGCCAGGGCTCCGCAAATTCACTAAAATCAGAAGTTGCGCACAGGGGTAGCGTAAGGTTGCGAAGTTGCGCTAGCGTTGATTCGCTATATAAAGTGAAGTTGCGCTAGCGAAGGCTAATTGCATACGGCGCGAAATTCAAATTTCAATGGAGGAACACGTATCTGCACTACAAATGCCTAGAAAACCTTCAAATCAGCCAATAAAAATGTTTATTTTGCCCTACACATGTGCCCACTGTCTAGGTAAGTTGCCATGAGTCAGGAAATGTAGGGGGGAAGGAGGGGAGCCCAAAAAAAATTTCAATCTTTTTCAGCCTATCAGCCATCATGTAGAAAACACGCCAGCGTTTTTTGGGACTTAGAAAAAAAATTTACTTTTTTTGAAACAATCCCTATCTACTCTATTGCGCTTCACCAGGTCTGAGGTGGCGAAGGAAGTCTAGCGTAAAAGGTATCGTTCACTACACTGCGCAAGTTAGTGAATTTGCGTAGTTTCGTCGCTAGCGAAGATTCGCCTGGCGTAAGGTTGCGAAGTAACACTAGCGAAACTACGCCAGCGTTCGTTAGTGAATTTGAGCAGTAGCGAAAATGCCAAACGCTAGCGAATTAACGCTAGCGTTCGGCGCTTCGCGGCTTAGTGAATTTACCCCTTTGTGTTTCAACACATTTGAATATATGATTTCATACAATATTAAAGTTAAAGAGGGAAAGGGAAGGGGGAGAGGTAAGAAGAAAAAAAGAGAGGAGTTAGCAGGCCCAAAGTACACATAAAAGGAAGGATGGGGGAAGGAGAGAGATTTAGTCGTAGGCAACAAACATCTCACAATTTTACGAGCATTATAAATTGTGCACCATTTATAGAATAACTGCTTCTGTTTGTCTTGTTTTTCCTGTAACCTGAAAGCCATACATCACAATCTTCTGACACCTGTCGTATTTAGCCCAAAATTATTAAAAACGGTGACTATTTGTTTCTCAGTGAAGCTTAAAGGGGTTGTTCACACTTTTTTCAGTTCAGTTGGTTTCAGGCAGTTCACTAGAAATAAAGCTGTTTTCCAATTACTTTCTATTTGTGACTGTTTTTCTTACATTGAAGTGTAAAGTTTCATTTTTCTTTGCTTCTAAAGCAGCTCTGGGGGGGGGGGTCGCTGACCCTGTAAACTGATCTAAATTGATACAATTAGTTGATCCGTTTCCTATGTCTGTCCCTGCTGAGCAGAATCTCTGAGTTTCGTTTCACCTGCAAATTGCTTTTCCTGGAAGCAACGATTTAGCAGACGCGCTCTCTCTATTTTCACCACTAAACAATTGTTTCCTTCCTCTTTTTCCTGTAATTAGAAAGTAAAAAAGCTTCTTTTATCTTCAAGCCTTCGTTATTCACATTTTGCCACATGTAACACTTTAATATTTTGGTAATATTTTGCTCACGCTTGGGCGTTTATAACTGATCCAAAGAGTCTGAGAGAGACGAGGCCATTTGAGCAACTATTGTCGAGTGACTGATATATGTAGAAAAAGATGCTTCTCAGGAGGGTTATGCCGAATTGCCAATGAATAATAAATCCTTCCTGTTCTCGGTCGCTTGTTAGTATCGATATTATTCACTAGGAACCCACAACACCTACAAGTCAGAGCATCCTCCATAGCTGACAGTTTCAGACAATAATGCCACATATGATATTCTTTATCCACATATTGATTCAATATGATGCAAAACAAAATATTATTTTCCATTAAACTTCACAGGACCCTACCTTACGGCGATTGTACTGGTTCTCACTTTGGCACCTCCTTCATCGTTTATCAAGCAAAGAGACAAAAAGCAAATGGATGCCAAGCTATAATCACCCACAGCAATCCCCTTCCTGTGACACTAAGTAAAAGTTGAGGCATGCTGGGAGTTGTAGTCCAGCAACATCAGGGTTATATTCTTTAAGCAATATTACACAATAAAACTTTTCCCCAAATCTCCACAGCCAAAGACTGCTTCAAAATGCAAAAAATCCTCCAATGAGAATCCCAGCTGATCTGTATCAATCTGGCCCCATGTTCTTTGTTCCTGCAACTGGAGTTGGAAGCTTTAAGCCCAGTTTCCCAGCACTGAACAAGGCTGTCCTTTATCCCCATGTCTGATTCCAGTATCATATAATGAAGAATAAAATGATAATTATCTCTATATGTAACATAACAGCAAGATGCCTGACATATAAATATATTTACCCGGGAGACCCATTGTGGCGGGAATGTCATCCATATTTCAACCGATGGCTATACTGCTGGATAGTGTCTTGAACCCCCTTGTGGTATGTACTAAATCATATGTGAAAGACGCTACCGATTTTATAAACAAATTAAATGCCATAGACATGGTTCCACAGGATGCATTTCTTTGCACAATGGATGTCTCCTCACTATACACCTCTATCCCACACGATCAGGGTATTGAGACCATAGACAGGACTCTACGAGAACAGCAATTACCAGATGGGGTGACCGAATTACTACTACAGTTCCTTAAATGGGTCTTAACTAAGAACTACTTTCTATTTGAGGGGAAATACTATGAGCAAAGCCAAGGGACGTCAATGGGGTCAAACGTCGCTCCAGCATATGCTAATCTGTATATGGCACGCTTTGAGGAGGATTTTGTATACGACAATCAGGAGTTTTGGCCCTTTGTTGTCACTTGGCTTCGCTATATAGACGACCTCTTCTTCATATGGCAGGGTTCTGAGGATCACCTACATCTTTTTAAGGAATACCTTAATACAAGAATTCCGACCATTAAGTTCACCTTAGAATTTGATCGATGTCAAGTACATTTTTTGGATGTGACTATAGAGGTACAAGGAGGGAGACTTATGACGGATATCTATAGGAAACCTACAGATAGAATAACCTACCTTGATCCCCACAGTTTCCATCCACCTTCAACCACAAGGGGTTTACCCTATAGCGAGCTATTACGTGTGAGACGGATTGTAAGTACAGATACCAAGTTTGATGAGAGAGCAGGAGAAATGTTGACCCACTTTAAGAGCAGGGGTTATGAGACTGGTGTCCTCTTGGAGGCCAAACAGAGGGCTAAGGAAAAACCTAGATCTACCTTATTGACGAAGACACAGAATAAAAAGACAGATAGATTGCCTTTTGTTTCCACATATTCCACTAAATCAGGGCAGGTGAAAAATATAATAAATCATCATTGGCATTTGTTACAGATGGACCATAGGTTACGACCATGGGTAGCTGATCCTCCAATGATGGCGTACAAAAGAGCGACAAACTTGCGGGACCAGCTGGTACATGCCCTGAGTGAACCTCCTAAAAAACAAGGTACTTGGCTGAGTGGAACTAAGGGTATGTTTAAATGTGGGAGGTGTGTTAACTGCAACTTTGTAGTTCGTACTGACAAATTCTATCATCCAATGAGTGGCAAAAGCTATGAAATGAGGGACTACATCAATTGTCAGTCAGATCATGTCATCTACATGGTGAAATGTCCATGTGGAAAGATCTATGTGGGGGAGACAACTAGATCCCTAACCGTGAGAATTGGAGAACATCGGAGTGATGTGAGACTGGGTAAAAATTCGTCCCCGATAGCTAGACATTTCATGCAGGCACAACATCAAGTGAATCAGTTGCGATTTATGGGAATAGAGCTGGTCAAGAGACCAACTCGAGGTGGCAACAGAGAACTACTCCTCAAACAGAGGGAATTGAAATGGATATACAAATTGAATTGCCTCTCCCCCAATGGCCTAAATGAGGACAGGGAGCTGTCCCTATTTTTCTGATTCCGCTGTGATAGTTATTAATTGTCTATGACCTCAGCCTGTGTATAAAATGGGTTTTATTTTGTATTCTGGTGTTTGTATAGTATTTTGTGTATATTTGTGATTTTAATCGTAACGAATACCGTTATTCTTCCAGATTTAATATGACATTGGTGACGGATTTGAATCTGTGCTATTTACCCCTATCTATGATTGACATGAACATTTTTTATGAGTATCTTCACGTTAACTTTTATTATGGATTCGATGAGGACATACCACGTTGGTGATCGATTTGCACTGGACACTATATCTGTACTAGATTAGTACCTGATGAATTGTAATATGTATTTTTTTTCTGTATGAAATATTTTAATAACCTCTTTTTCTAATAACTTCTATTTATGGTACTATGCACTTGCACTTTATGGTATATAACTCTATTACATGTATTTATTAACATTGACACTTAATTTTTATATTTATTCTGTAATTTTATGGGTATAATATGATCAATTGATTATCACGATATATAATCTATGAATGATATGTATATAATAATGTCTAAACACTGTTTGTGTCAATTATTGTAATATCACTTTAAATGGATTTTGTAACTTTAAGGGGGTTGAGACTTTTATTATAACACTAGATCCAATGTCTAATCTTTTATCTTTTGCGAAAATACTGGGGTTGCTAGGATACGGCGTGACTGCCAATGTAGTTCTCATTGCACATTTTTTTAAGAAAGAGCACCCATAGTCCATTCTCGCGCGATGTTTACCTGAGGAAACGATCGGTTAGGGAGCCGCGTCACCACGCCGAACGTATCAACGTCGGAAGGGACGTAGGCATATGTGACGTCACAGACACGAACGTACGGGTAGCGCGCGAAAACAGAAGTGAACGCATTATTGAAGAGGGTATTTATTTCATTGCTAATCCCCTTACACATCAGAATCCCCTTGACAAAGGCTATTTGCCGAAACGTTGGGGTTATTCTCATTTTGGCAGGTGTATTCGCTCCTTGTAGTCTTCTTTTCTGCCTTGCTTGTACCTTAAGGGTGGTATGTATATTAGCATCATGTGAAATGTTTTTTGTTTTTGTTAAACATTATGCTTTTTGTTTGCTTGTTCTTTTTTAACTAGTAAAACATATTTCAATCTTACCACCTGAGTCTAAAGATTCGTGTTTGAGTGTGCAGACCTGATTTTTTGTATGTACTATATTTGGTTGCTCTGTAGGGGTGACCTAAAGGTTATTTTGCACCTCCCACTGCATTGTTTTCTCTAGTATTTTTTGAATAAGGTGTGCCCTCCATTTATCTGTATTTCCATATAAATATATTTACTTTGCATTGATTACTGCATTCCATAACATATGCTGAGCTGCTTATTGTTTTTATAGAACACTTATTATATTAGATATTGTTAATAAAATATTTATATCTTTACCGAAATCTATTCCATAATATAATTCTGTGCAATAATAACGTTCTGTGCAACAAGAAAGCTACTGAGGGAAGGGGGAGTAGATGGGAAGAGGTAAGTGACCTGCAGCTTTATGTCCCACATAAAATACCATGAGGGGAGGATGGGGAGAAGATGAGGGGGTTTTATTCTTCTTCTTCCTCAAAATTGTCAGGGATGTTGTAATTCCAAAGCAGACTGTGCATAAGTCAAAAAAAGTTTAAAAAAATTGGTGCACTAGAATCCCTATGCATGCCGGGCTCTCCAAATATTTTCTAGCGGGAGGACCCAGAACACTGTTGTTAAGCCCCTAATTGACACCCTTTTGGAGACAGACTTGGCAGGAATTTCCCTCTGTAACACCCTTAATGGACCTGGATCACTTCCAGTGGAACCTGCAGGGAGATTCTCTGAACTGATTTCCTAATCCCTTCTAATCCCAACACTAACAGACAGTGGCACCTATCAGATATACCTCCAATTTAGTCTCCTATGCTGGAGCTCAGAACTGATCTTCCTATCTTAAACTATTTGCCTTATACTTCTACCACTATCTAATACCTCATTCACTGGGCCATGTTTCCTGACTTCTTCAAGGTTCACCTCCCTCGGGGCCTTCCTGTACCGGGCCCAGGCTCTCCAGCAGACATCCATCTTCCTCGGCATGTAGCAACAAAAGAGAAAGAGCATGTGGTGCATCTCATTTATAAAAATGTAAGTCTTTAGAAGATTTAGAAATCTGGAACTGCCAGGGGGTGCCTTAACCTGGAAAGGGAAACTATCCCCCTCCCATCTCTAAATTAGACCCAACTTTTAGCTGTCCAAACCAGGGAATAAATAACCAGTAGGGGATTTTCAGACATAGGGGATGTTAACCTTATGGACTGCTACAGAAATATAGTAAATACAGAGAAAAATGACAAGGCTGATTAAGGGAATGTAAGAGCTCAATTATGGGTTAAGGCTGGCAATGGTGGGACTGGCTACACTGGAGAAGTGGCTGTTAAAGGAAAGCTATATCCCCAAAATGAATACTTAAGCAACTTTACATCAAGTTAAGTGGCAAATAATCTAACCAAGCTGGTATATATTTCTTACCTTGAATCACGATTTCGTGATGGTCTGTGTGCTGCCTCAGACAAGAAATACTGCAACTCTAACAGGAAGAAGTGTGGAAGCTAAAGACAGAACAACAAATATGACTCATTGTTTCTTTTACTTTGAACTGTTTTTTTCAACTCAAAAGATGGCCAATACTGACATAATTATCCACCACGGATGTAGATAATTTTCTTTTAATAATTTTTTTCCTTTTCTTTAGTGCCTATGGTGGCCTTACGCCATCCAACTAAACATTGTGCCATTAGGACCTTTTCAGTTATTGCTGATTATTTGCACTTGTACTGCCTCTTAATTCCTTTCTCTTTGGGCACTTGGCATAACCTTTGGGTGAATAGAGTGTATAATCCCCATTATGAACCTCTTCTCTAACCTGGACACTGGCCTAGCATACGTTGACCCTTTGAGATAGGGCATATTAATATGACTGGGAACCAAGTGAGTATGGACACAGATGGTGTCACAACAGTATATTAAGACCCAATGGAAATAAATAACCTACAAACACTTTGAGTCTCTGTTGCAAAACAGCTATCTTTGGGTCACAACTGTACATTGGCTCTCGAAAGACCAGGCTCTTGTGAAACTACGACTCACAGATATGCTATTAAATGGGGGCAACAGCTTGGAATACAATTCAAACGCATGTTAATTGATCTCATTCCTCCAATGAAACTGGAGGGCAATAGATACCCGGCCCTACTACAAATTGAAAGTTGATGGATCTTTACTCTGGACACTGTATCATTTATGGGGGTTTAATGGAAACCTACCAATGACTGTGTTCTTGTAACCTACTGTGATCTACCATTCAATTCTGTTATTTATATTCTGCCCCTCGGGCCTATATGCAGGAGAGGATTGCCGATCTACTTTTGATCTATTGATACTTGTTATTCAGAATAAACTAGGATGGGTATTTGTTTTCATCTGCCTGTATGTTTGTATTTTCACCTCTAAGTGCTTTTGTAATTATTATCATTTTTCTGCTCATGACGCTTCTAGCTTGCGAGTTTAGTAGTAGGAATAATGTGTTTACATTGATAATTCAACAAATATGACTCATTGTTCTACTTTCACTTTGAACTGTCTTTTTCAACTCAAAAGATGGCCAATACTGACATGATTATCCACCACTGAAGTAGATCCACCACTTTTCTTTTAATCTTTTTTTTTTTCCTTTTCTTTAGTGCCTATGGTGGCCTCACTCCATCCAACTAAGCACTGTGCCATTTGGACCTTTTGAGTTATTGCTCATTGTTTGCACTTATACTGTCTTTTAATTCCTCTCTCTCTGGGCACTTGGCATAACATTTGGGTGAATAAAATGTACAATGTCCTTTAGGAACCTCTTCTATAACCTGGACACTGGCCTAGCATACGTTGACCCTTTGAGATAGGGCATATTAATATGACTGGGAACCAAGTGAGTATGGACACAGATGGTTTCACAACAGTATATGAAGACCCAATGGGAATAAATTACCTACACAAACTTTGAGTCTCTGTGGCAAAATGGCTCTCTTTGGGCAAAATGGCTCTCGTTGGCTCTTGAATGACCAGGCTCTTTTGGAACTACAACACATGCTATTAAATAGGGCAGAAGCTTGGAATCTGGACACTGGTGACCACCAAATATCAACCCAATAAAGGGTACAGTATACGCTGATACAGTGAGAGTTAGACTGCTTTCTAAAGGGGCCTGCTCTAGTGCATGTGACATACAGTATATTACATATTGGCCCATTTGCTGCCTCTCCCAGGCAATATAGTAGATACACTCAGGGGTCTGTGCTTGTCCAATGGAACAGGGAACACAAAGGTAATATGGAGTGCTTGGGGCAACAGTTTGTTGTACTGTACACTTTGCCCGATAATGTACTTATGCCTCTCCGTAACAAGCCCAGAGATCACTAAGATATTGTATTTTCTATAAGCTTTACCTCTGCTTTTTCTTAGGAGATTACCTTTATTATCTTGATCCTGACTTGTTACAAAATTACCAGCAATAAGACAGGTAAGGGCACCAACTATGTAAAATTGTTGGTATTTTTCAGATACTTTATTGTATTGTTTAAATGTCACTTATATTGTGTTGCTCTTTGACTGGTTCAGTATTGTTATTGTTTTTTTTAATAGGGGAGAGTCTGCACTGGGCACACACTGTTTGTATTCCCTTGAAAAAGGTCACAGGTAGTGACTGAAAAGTTGGGCTTGAAAGACATGAGGACATGAGGAGAGCAATGCTTTGTTTTCTTCTACATTAATTATGCAGCAGCACCCAGATACTTGATTTTTAGTGGTGGGTGCTCCCTCCAAGACAGTATCCTCCTGAAGAAGGAACTTATATAGTAAGTCATTACAGGTATCACACTTTTTTACTTGAATGCAAAAATACAAGTTTTACTTTCCCTTCAGGCTATTCAGGAACCTGTGACAGTAAATGGCTGAGTTTAGATGAAAGTCACATTTTTTAGTGATCTGATGATCATCAGAGAATTTACAGAATGGGTTGGTCTCTCAGGTATAAGGAAGCTGAAGGTGAAAACCCCTTAGACTTTTTAAGTCAGAAAGAAGGACATCCAGAGCAGCAGCAACATGAACTTGGCTAATCCATAGAACAGCAGAATATAGTTGGGTGATTAAGGATAATTTCATAATTAAAAAGGTAAGTTTTACCCATTATGGGATATGACACACTTTGGCTTCTGGAGTTGTGTTGAGCATGTGCAATGCCATTTCCATGGTCTGTAACTTGCCTTTGCTTCTTAGCTCTAGTCAAAAAGGCAGCAGTGGTATTTCCAATCCACGTCTATTTTGTCAGTAGGTGTCTACTGGTGAAAATTCCAGATTGTCCACTGCCTACTGGGGGGCCCTATTTGTTTAGAGGAAGAGAAAAAACAGGAGAGAACGATTGTAAGGGAAAATCAAAATGGGTGATAAGAGTAGTATTGTGGCATTACTGTGGGGGTGGATGGGAAGAGGTAAGTGGGGGGAGGGGTAGTGGAGTTGACTGGTATTGGCCTGCAGCTTTATGTTTCACATTATATACCATGAGGGGAGAGGGGTTTTTATTCCTCTTCTTCCTCAAGGCTGTTGCAGATGGTCGAAGCCTTGATTGATTTTAGAATTTAAATTTTAAAGGAGACATACAGGATAAATGAAAAAACCCTAATTGTGTAGGCAATTATAAGTAATATATGGGGTTGCTTTTACATGGGGCTAAACATTAATATTATCTTTAAAACGAGCCCCTTTATTAGAGCTCCCTATAGATGTTCTCTGGTCCCTGTCTGTGTTTCACATGAGGGGTGGGTGTGTCCTAACGGTCCCTGCCAGAAGCACAGTAGGAGGGGGACAGCCAATCACAGCCCTGCAGTCACACAAGCACAGACAGGCTTCAGTTCCCTATCAGGTCCTGCTAGCTGCTGATTGGTTCCTGTCCTACAGTGCAGTGAGCTGAGTGCACAGCCTGGGAATTCAGGGAGCAGCAAGTGGAAGAGAAGGGAGGGATTATTAGGGGTTTTGCAGAAATATTTAATAAATCAGCCTGAAACGCTACTTTTTTTAAGCACAGTTTTTCTGTATCTAAATGAGTATAATGTACTGGTACATTCTTATTTTTACACAATATGTCTAATTTAAAAGCCTTCATTATTTAAACTTTATAGCAGCAATTGCAAATTGGGTAATACTCTCAAAGCAGCACTTCATTCTCCGGATCTCTTTTCTTTCTAAGGCACTGGGGATTTCCATTTTTTTAGATAGCTTCTTACCATAAGAATAATTTATATTTGAGACCGCAGTCCCCAGCGTCCTGCCTTTCTCCCATGTGGTGTCCCAGGGCCTAGAAAAAAAGCCTCATTCAGGAGATTTTGGGACATCTTTTCCTTTTCGATCTTTATTTCATGAATTGCTGGTTATTTCGTAATTTTCTTAATTATTGATTTTGTCTTTTAAAAATACTTTACTACCGATTTATACTAGAACTGGAATTCATTGAGAATTAAACATGAATTCATAAATGAATTGAATGTATTTATAAGCACCAGCACTTTAATTGATAAATGTATGCACTTTATAAGTATCTAAACGGTTCTTAGCAATTGGCAATTCATTATATAAGCACTAGCACTTTAATTATTGAATATATACACCTATGCGGTGATTTAAATCAGTACTCTAAAGGTTTAATTTAATTGGTGATTAATTGATACTTAGAACCATTTAATTGTGCTTTAGCAATTAACTGAATATATGAATTTGGATGGTACATTAAGCACATTCACTGGTTTTTTGGAAACCTTAATGGTAGTTGACGTTTTTAATTATTTTTAATAAAATAATTGGTTAGACAGTGTGGGGTTACTACTCTCTTGCTGAATAAATCAGTAATAGAAATAAGAAATGCTGTTGCCCTTTTATTGTGTATTACATGAAAATTGTATTTCACCATCCCCCTCTCTCCATGTCATTGCAAGGGCTCACTCATAAGTGTAAAGAGTCTTATCTGGACAGGTATATGGTAACGCTCATAGCTCTGGAGAATGGTGGTGCTCCAATTCATTATAGCCTTACACTTTATTCACAAGACGGTACTTCCAGCACACACAAGGGAGTTTTCTTCACAGTGAGTAGTGATGGGCGAATTTGCGCCGTTTTGCTTCACCGGAAAATTAGCGAATTTCGCGCGAAATTCGCGAAACGGCGAAGAATTCGCGAATTTCCGTTTTTTCTGACGCCGGCGCCCGCTTTTGACGGCAAATTTTTTCATGAATTTTCACGGGCGTTTTGCGAATTTATTCGCTGGCGGCAAATCGCGCAAATTCGCCGCAAATTCGTCGCGAATTCGCGCCTGCCGAATAAATTCGCCCATCACTAACAGTGAGAAGTTATGGAAGTCTCTCTCGGAGGCTGCTGTACTGGCAGATACATTAGATACTTTACATACATGACTTGTAATCTATTTCACTTTCTGATAGGCACTGTGAATGGAGTGTTGCCTTGATTATTGCTGTATATGTATTCCTATTAGTTTTGTGTATTATTTGACATCTTTTGTTAATGTTTATCTCACACAGGAAGCCGAGTCTGTGACCTCATGGAGTCAAAAAACAAAGGTAAAATGTATTTCTCTATTTAATTCCCTTATATGTCTCCATCGCGAATGGAATGCTGAGTCTCTCTATCGTGTGGCGTACATATAAAAAAAGAACATCATTTCTAATGCCGATGAAGTAATCATTTTTCTGTTAAAGGATAAGTAAACCTTTAAAAAAATAATGTAGAATTGACGAGGGGGCTATTCTAAGCACATTTATAATCTACATCATTAATTAATTAATTCATTCTTTCATCAATTTTACATTCACTTATTTTAAAGGTTTACTTATCCTTTAAGGAGGCAATAAAAAGAAGATTTTTTCTTATTCTAAATGCTTTCAAAATGGGGGGTGTGGGGACGATTTTACCAGGCGTGTGAAATCTTTCTTTCCTTTCTGGCTCTCCACCTGGGAAATTCTGGGGGTGGGGGGAATTTAAACTTTTGTCGAATACATTCATCGTTTATTTTGTTTTTATTACAAGATATTAAGGGATACATGTAATGTTAATATGAATGAATTTTGTTCCAACATCGCCACCTGCTGGTCAGTGTCTCACCAGTCTGACCAGCAAGTAGTCAAGGAAGTTGTCAGGAGAAAGAAAGAGGCTGCTCTGACGTTCTTCTGCTTAGGAAAGTTCTGAGAAAGTTTTAAAAAAAATTTCCAAATACCCTTCAAGATCTCATACCAAAGTAAAAATACATTGAAACCTACTCATTCTACAGCCATAACTGCTAAATATAGTTTTCCTAGTAGCCTAGATCATAGAGTGTTCTCCCATTGGAAAGAGACTAAAAGCAACCATTAAAAATAGGAAGGTCATTTAGGTTCTATTTAAAGAGGATGGGGACAACACACTATAGCTTAGAGCTCACCACAGTCCACCAAAATAAAATTTCACTGATCTCCATTCATTTCTAGGGCTTTTAAAGGCTAATTTATCAAAGGGTGAACTTTCATTGTCACCCATTGATAAGTACTCTTTTAAAAATCCTATAGAAATTAATGGAGAGTAGCATAACTTCACTCTGGTGGACAATGACTTGATCTGTTTTATCCCTTAAATATGCCCCATGATGTTAGTTATTACATTACACTACATAACCTTCAGCAGAGTCTTACATCAGTTAAGCCAATAGGCCAAATAGAATATACAAAATACTTACCAAAGAAAGAGAACTCAAACTTCCCGTCCAATAAGAGTGGTTGGAAAGATTAACTGGGAATTTTTTTTCTCCAGCGGCCTGGAAAAAAACGATAGAGCATAAATCCTCTACAACAAGAGAAAATAATTAGTGATTGGCACGCAGAAGGTACTACACACCTGAAAAAATAATTTCCATTTTACAACATCTCCTCTAGTCTTAGCTAGAGATGCTGCAAAAAGGAAGGTTCTTTCATCTAGGATTAATTTAGATGCCTTGTATTTGCAAAGTTGTTAAAAGCAATATGTACTTTAAGGTTCTATATGGCTGCAAAGGTCAATAAAAGTTTTTATAAGGCTACAAAAGTCAAGAAATACAAATCTATTAAGTCTGTTCTGACACATCTACAGTATAACATAAAAAGGACCTTCTCCTCCATGTGTTGCAACAGCCAATGCCCTAATAAGGAGCCTAAGGGTTTTGAGTGTTTTTGACTTAGCAGTTCCTTCCAGGGTTCAGAATGACCAGTTCCCTCCCTCCCTATAGGTAGCAGAGATGTTCTATGTCAAGGTTGGTGGGGGTTAGATTGAGCCCCAAGGGTAATTCAAATGTGTAGTTGGTAAAGTGATGAGGTGATTGGGTAGGGCTGGAGTCCTGGATACCTCCATAGCACACCAAAAATCTTTAACCACACCCATTTCTGGACACACCCCTAAATACCACACCCATTTTACACATGTTAATTTTTCCATTTATGTAAAGTTTCAACACATTTCTAGGGATTCAAGGCAAATCGATAGGATTCAATTTAGACTGATCATTCACTGTGCTTCTGTCCAATGAAGACAATAACTTGTAGGAAAAGGGGTGATGAATTCAGTCGGACGCAGTGGGTTGCTGCAAAAACTGTGTTCTTTATTTTAACACAACATGTTTCGAGCTGTGCTCTTTGTCAAGTGTAAACTTACACTTGACAAAGAGCACAGCTCGAAACATGTTGTGTTAAAATAAAGAACACAGTTTTTGCGCCCTCCCACCTTACTTTCCAGAACTCGAGCAGCATTGTTGGATTCCCTGTAGAGATTTGTATCCAGAGACTCAGTGCAGTCTTTATATTCTGATTATTAATCAGTCTTACTGTATTGGCTTCTATGGCAAATATTATTTGACTTGTGCTGTTTTGATAATTTATGACGATCCCTAAGCTTAACCGCCCAACTGAAGCCCAGACCACACTGAGCATGTGCGAGTCTTGATATTGCAGAAATGTCTAACAAAGTTACAAGATGACAGCCCCCTGCACCAACTTTGAAAGCATAAATAATTTGTCTTATTTGGCTGCTGGTGCAGTAAGTTCATGTTTATATTCAGTATACAAAAGGCTGCATTTCTAACCTTATTCTATTTTAGACTTTAGTTGCCCTTTAACACACATTAACACAAACCTCATTTTAACAAAGTATATTGGGTCCTCAGTGATATTTTATTAAAATATATAATAATATTATTATTATTAATAATAACAACAACAAAATTACCTGAATGGAGAAACATATAAAATGATACAATGCTTATTTAATTACAGATGTTAGTATAGGCACTATATCAATATAATTTGTGAAATGTGAATTAATTCATTCCACTTTAGTCCTGCTAATCCTCAATTGCATAATTATGAAGTTCAGTTTACCGTACATTAGGGTAATAAATAGATGAATCCAACAGGTAATTCTTTCACTGATTTCTACTTAACAACGAGACAGAGAAGTAAGTTTTTACCTGTGAATGGCTTTCCCAGAAACAATGATTTAGAAGATGCGCTCTCGCTGTTCATCAGTAAATGGAGATTTTCTTTTTTTTTTATTCTGTTAGATAAATAAAAAAGAAAATCACTTTTCACTTCCAATTAACAAATACAGTATGATGCAGAATTAAAATGTATTTCACTAACAATAATAAAAAAAAAATCTATATAATTTCTATCTATATAAAAGAAAAACTTGAAGACAGCACAAACATAGCACAATACAAATACATTTGGTATAGACTCTGCATTTAAATTATTTAAGAAATGTTAGCAGTGTATCAAGAAATATTCAAAATTGGATTTTCAAAGGAGAAGGAATGGTATAATCACTAGGACGTGCCAATATGTTCGGCACCACTCAGTTATTATAATCGCTTATCTGATATCTTGGACTGGTGATAAGTTTGTTTAAAACTGCATTAGCCCACGGTATTTATGTAGAAGCTCATTTGCCACAATCTTCTTCTTTTCTCTAGTCTTGGTCAGGCACATGTGCAGTAGAGTGAAAATTGTCTTTTTGTGTATAAGTTTGTTAAAGTTTTCCTGACTGGACCAGAAAGAACAGAAAACAAAACAGACAACAGAGTAACATGAAGAAAATGGTGAAGATGACCTTCTACAGAGTTACCATTTTTTGTGAAGTTTTCAGCCAATAAAGCAAAAGCCTGGAATGTCAGGTAAGCAATTATAATGACTGATGGCCCCTTACGTTTTTGTTCTATTTGTTTTCCATTAAATTAAACATATTGTGTGAAAATGACGAATGTGCAAGTGTATTATATGGCAGGGACATGCCTTCCCCTCATTTGAAACTACGACAGGGACTTGAGAGGATCTATAGGAAGCACCAATATAGTGGCTTTTTTTTTAAGATAATCATAATTTGTAGTCCAAAGTAAAACCAGCCACCATATGTTATTAATTATTACCTACAAGATTGTATTAGTTATTATTAGTTAAATGCTGTGTCTTCTTTTAATGGTTTTGTTTTTTGCCCCACAATTAATATTAGCTTCCATTCAACTCAACGAGACCCATACGAGACCCATGCTTATGAAATCTGGCTGTTGGGTGTAACAATAGGGCTGGCTCTCACATGGGCACCTCCAGTGAGGAAGTTTTTTGAAAGCTCTTGACTTCATAAAATCCCCTTCAGTTCATCAACCATAGAGACCTAGTGATATGGCTCCCAATCCATTCTCCCTGGTACTGAGGATCCACCCCTTTCAATATTTGGAAAAAAGAATTAAAAATGTTTAATTGTACATAGGACTTTGAAATGCGTTTCTGCACATTCAAAATGATTAATGAACTACAAAACCTTCATAATTCATAGAATTTTCAAAAACGCTTTTTAATAATTTTGCGAATTTCAAGGGACAGAAATTAAACAACTTCAATCAAATCATAATACAAATCAAGGCACAAAGAAAACACATACAATAGGCATGAAATGCGTAAGGCTTCTGCTGTGATGTTTTTGCTACAATAAAAAAAAATATATTTTTTTACTACATCAAATTTTGGGAGTGTGGTCTGGTATGTGCCAGCCCTTCATTATAATCCATCTGTTTACATAACCCCTTCATCAGTTGGTCCACCAACCAATTCTTTTGGTTTTTAAGCGCGCGCAGGGGGAGAGGACTATGGTACAATTGCAGAGTGTAGATCCCTTTCAGACAAAGTTTACACTTCT
Source organism: Xenopus laevis (assembly GCF_017654675.1). Lineage (NCBI taxonomy): Eukaryota > Metazoa > Chordata > Amphibia > Anura > Pipidae > Xenopus > Xenopus laevis. The sequence goes on along the minus strand of NC_054387.1, from coordinate 132,237,281 downwards.
GTTGTATATGCATCTGCCAGATATTTCTTAATGTATTGCTACTCAACAGGAAGCCTGTGGGTAAGATAAGTTCTGCATAGTGATGGGCGAATTTGCGCCGTTTTGCTTCGCCGAAAAATGTGCGAATTTCGCACGAAATTTGCAAAACGGCGAAAAATTCGCAAAACGGCGCCAGCGTCTCGTTTTTGAAGCCGGCGCCCGTTTTTTTTACGCCGGCGCCCGTTTTTGGTGCCGGCGTCCGTTTTTTCGGAAAATTTTTTTTTGACGCCGGCGAATTTTTTACGCGAATTATCGCGGGCCTTTCATGAATTTATTCGCTGGCGGCGAAACGCGCAAATTCGCCGCGAATTTGCGCCTGGCGAATAAATTCGCCCATCACTAGTTCTGCATTGAAGCAGATATGCTCTCTCCATTTACCACCAAACTGTTGTATTCTTCCTCTCGTTTTCCATAGCAAAGAAATCAAAATTAAGTAAACCCATTTATCATGTAAAGCATTATAATTGGGCAGAATAAGCCTCCCTTTTGCTAGAAAATAACAGGCTGCGCATGTAACCATAAGAAGTTGCCTCCAAGCTTTAATCATGAACATTTTGCCTGTATGTGAGGGAATATAAATTCTAGGAGGGTTTTCCACATTAAAGTTTAACACAATCTGGCTGTTTCGCCAGTTACATATATAAATAATACACAATAGCCATGACCATCCTGTAAATTATATCCTTATAAACGGCTCTTAGTGATGTCATCGGATATAATCTGAGGTTAGTGATGTCATTTCTGTCACATCACTCACTTGTGTATTATAATAAATTAATTACCCCTGTTGCAAAATATGAGGATATTATATGTCACCTCAGAGTACCATGAACTGTATAAAAATGTCAGCCTTCGACAAAGTGCTTTTATATGGTCATGGAACTCCTCGGTAACTTATTAAATCCTTATACGTTATCTGTCTCAAAATGATCCATAAATAATATTATCTTCCATTCAACTAAACAAGACCTGAAAGCGATTGGGTATAATGATCAGGCTCGCTCTCACCTGGGCACCTTCAATGACAAAGATTTTTTCGATTCCTTTACTTCATAAGTTTCCCCTCGTGCCTCAGCAAAAGAGACCTAAAGAAATGGATCCCTAGCTTTTATATCCTACCCATGAAATCCCTCCCCATGACATGGGGAACCACCTCTTCTAGAACCCCACCCCCTGGCATTGGGAACCACCCCTTCTAGAACTTTCCATACTTAAAGACACAATTTTTTTTAAGTCACAATATACTAATACTAGTATATACTATACTATTCTAAATGCTTTTATTTTGCAATAATATCATAGAAAAATTTCAATAGGATGTGTTTCTTTGGAAAATTAATGTTACCGTTGATTTATTGAGCTCAGGGTGCAGATCTCGCAGCATGCTTCCAGCCCACTCCCCCTCCCGTTCCCCATGCAAGCTCGGCCATAGATGCTTCCTGACAGGCATTCAGACTTGGCTACAAAGAATAAATGCTGCATCCTCCATCCCTCTCCCTGCACCATCTCATAAAAACTGATAAATCACTCTCTGAAGTCTCTGACTTTAAAGAATGTGTCAAACTTACTTCCGGATTAAACTGGAAATTAAGTCGTCGCCACATCGCCTTTTGAAGTTTTGCCCATAAATCAGTGGTAATGTTATTTATTTAAAAACCACTTATGATATTGTAATTTTTTAAAGAAACATATTAATAAAGGTATTTAGAAGGATTCAATGTAAAGAAAACATTTATGTTACTGTTCCTTAAAGTAACTCACTGAATCATACAGCCATGTAGTAGCCAAATATCCCCCTTATACTGGAGAACCACCCCTTCTAGATCCCCTGACACTGAGGAACCACCCCTTCTAGAAACTTCTGTGCTAAAATGATTCCCTGTATCATATGGCCATCTAGTGGCCAAATATATAAACTGAATTAAACAAATAAAACAATACACACGATTTACCCAATGTTATTTGCTGTAACATGTAAAGGTGGCCATACACGGGCCGATAAAAGCTGCCGACAGACCGAGTCGGCAGCTTATTGGCCCGTGTATGGGGGGCCCCCGACGGGCTTCCCCGATCGAGATCTGGCCGGAAGTCGGCCAGATCTCGATCGGATGGGGTTAAAAATCCCGTCGGATCGCGGCCGCATCTGTTCGTTGATGCGGTCCCGCGATCCGACCGCCCGTTTGCGAACGTGAAGGATCCGATCATTGGGCCCTAGGGCCCACGATCGGATCAGCCCGATATTGCCCACCTCAAGGTGGGCATATCGGAGGGAGATCCGCTCGTTTGGCGACATCGCCAAACGAGCGGATCTATCCGTGTATGGCCACCTTAAGACTTGCAACTGAGAGCCCTAATAGTTGACACAGTTTCAGGTCAGCACATGATAAGCTAACAGACCATCCACATCCTGTCTAGAGACCATCCACAATTAATATTAGCTTCCATTCAACTCAACGAGACCCATGCTTATGAAATCTGGCTGTTGGGTGTAACAATAGGGCTGGCTCTCACATGGGCACCTCCAGTGAGGAAGTTTTTTGCAAGCTCTTGACTTCATAAAATCCCCTTCAGTTCATCAACCAAAGAGACCTAGTGATATGGCTCCCAATCCATTCTCCCTGGTACTGAGGATCCACCCCTTCTAGAACTTTCTGTATTAAAGTATTTATCTGTATAATACAGTCATTTTGTGGTCAAATGTAGAGACTGAGGTAGCCATTAAACAATACATACTATTTACCCAAAATTCAAGTTAGTTTATTTCTCTAGTTACAAAAAAAAAAAGAAAATTCACAGGTTGAAAATAGCATTTTTCTGATTCCAGTTATTTTTGTGTTTTTTTTTTATGCGAGTCGTGTTTTTTCAAGATTTCAATATTTGGAAAAAAAATAATTAAAAATGTTTAATTCTCCATATCAATTTTAAATGCTTTTCTGCAAATTCAAAATGATTTAGTGAATGACAAAACCTTCATAATTCATAGAATTTTCAAAAACGCTTTTTAATAATTTTGCAAATTTCAAGGGACAGAAATAAAACAACTTCAAACAAATCATAATACAAATCAAGGCACAAAGAAAACACATACAATCAAGGTATAGGTAGAAATAGTCAATAAAAGTTGTATTCTAGACAGATTATGGGGAAATGGGTTTTGATTGAGCAATTAACCCCTTCATTGGTTATAGAAGGGTGATGGATCATAGTTGCTATCAGCCTAGGACATTAAGCACATTAAGGACTTTACAACAACAAGTTAGCCAGAGAAGCCATTGCTTTCATGTAAGTGTGCTACCTTCTCTTACACAAGGGAATCAATAGACACTGAGGGACCCTGGACCCACCACTACCTCCAGAGGTGGAGGTAGACCAAGGGTTCAAAAAGCAATCTCTCGCCACAGCAAACTTGTGCCAAAAGAATCAGGAGCACCAATGATTTGCTTGGATGGAAATATCACCAGCTGGATTTTTAAGTGCAATTGTGTCTGATTCACATCAAAACGTTGACAATTATGCAAGAATTATTGGGCGCAATAGCATCATGCCCATTGCCCCATTTGAACAGTAATGAATCTGAATAATGCGGATTACACTTCATTGTGGATTAAACAACATGGCGATTGCTTCAGAAACAGAATCAGCCAGTGCTTGGGAAAGAATTGAGCATTTGCAGGGATAGGGTTATTAGCCCTGATGAAGCTTTTCTTTAACTGATAGTAGGGGGGTTGATGACATTCAAATTGACTTTTGGGGGAACATAGACTGCATTGCAGTGCTTGTCAACAACAGATAACGGTGTTATATGTGTACGATTACTATTTAAAATGATGCTTTGGGGCATATTCATCAAAGAAAGACATTAGAGCTTTTCACATTCCCCCAAAATTAAATTCTGTTGCTCTCAGTTCATTTCATTGCAAGCTTGGGTTTATTACCCTTAATTATTAGGCTGCATCTTTTATATGAATGCAACAGTTATGGATGCATAGACATGGAGTCATTTGCTCCCTTCACCCATAATTCCTTATGTGAAGGCTACAGTCTTTATCTTTTGATTTTAAGGTAGTGCTATATGTGTAGCATGAGGTATGAGAATACTGTTGGCTTTCAGAAAGCTTCTATGCTGTGCAGTTTTGTAAAAAATGTCACCACTCATGAAAACATGAATGTTGCAAATCGGGGGGAATATTTTGCTCGTCCCTAATGTGTAACATCTAATACCTGAAAGGTTGTATCTGTTATTTGAGAACCTACACCTAAACTATTTATCTGCAACTTATGAGGTCTTCATTCTCAAGTTCTGTAGATAGAGACAGTAGTCTAAATAAGGCCCCTATGGAAAACACAGCCATATTTGATTTTTTTAACAGAAGTTTCAGTAGGCAGAGACAAGCAGCATTGGGAAAGAAGAAAAGTTTGGGGGGGGGTTCTCCTGGGGTGAGGTAATGCTTCCGATTTATCTATTTATGCAGTGATATTACTGGCTTATCTGGGGTTAATGGCTTCTCATTAGCCATCTCTGCAGGAGACTTACTGGTATATCTAGAGCAGGGATCCCCAACCTTTTGAAACCATGAGCAACATTCAGAAGTAAAAGGAGTTGGGGAGCAACACTAGCATGAAAAATGTTCTTGGGGTGCCAAATAAGGGCTGTGATTGGCCATTTGGTAGCCCCTATGTGGATTATCAACCTACATTGAGGCCTTGTTTGGCAGTACATCTGGTTTTACGCAACCAAAACTTGCCTCCAAGACTGGAATTAAAAAATAAGCTCCTGCTTTGAGGCCACTGAGAGCAACATCCAAGGGGTTGGGGAGCAACATGTTGCTCACAAGCTACTGGTTGGGGATCACTGATCTAGAGTTAATGGAGTTCTCGTTGTCCGTTTCTGCAGCGATCTTCCTAGCATGTCTGGGGTTAATGGAGTTCTCATTAGCCATTTCTGCAGTGATCTTACAGGTAAATCTAGAGTTAATGGGGTTCTCATTGGACATTTCTGCAGCGATCTTCCTGGCATGTCTGGGGCTAATGGAGTTCTCATTGGCCATTGGAAGGTATGCATCTGCCAGCCAGAGTGTGCTGCTCCATTAGCCCTCTGAGGGGAGCAGCCCCCCATGTTAGTCTACAGGGCGGGAGGTTCCCATACTGTACTTACACAGCTGAAAATAGCCTCAAGAGGCTTGAGAAAAGGCAAGAGTAAGCCTGAAACGTTGCCTGGTTGTTTGACCTAATAAATTCAAGTTTTCACTTTTTGCAACAAATAGGTGCTGCAGCGTTATTTTTTTCCTGTAGAATATGGAGCTAAAGGCTGTAGATAGGTAGAGTAGAAATAAGAGAGAGTAGTGGCCCTTACAGCAGCGAGCAAGTCATTTACTACTTTAGTAAGGTCTGTTACTATAGATTTGTAAGGGCGGAATTCATTAAGATCAGTCTATAATTCTCAAATTTCTAAATTGGACCAGTTCATGAGCAAATGCACAAGTATTATGATGCATGATGTATTTGATACATTTGTCTAGAATCGCATGGAAGCTTGAGCCTGACCATTGTTATTCTAGACCAGTGGTCCCCAACCAGTAGCTCGTGAGCAACATGTTGCTCTCCAACCCCTTTGATGTTGCTCCCAGTGGCCTCACAGCAGATGCTTATATTTTAATTCCAGGCTTGGAGGCAAGTTTTGGTTTCATAAAAACCAGGTGTACTGCCAAACAGAGTCTCAATGTAGGTTGACAAGCCACATAGGGGCTGCCAAATGACCAATCACAGCCCTTATTTGGCACCCCGAGAACATTATTCATGCTTGTGTTGCTCCCCAAGTCCTTTTACTTCTGAATGTTGCTCACGGCTTCAAAAGGTTGGGGATCCCTGTTCTAGACAAATGTCTCTAATGGGGAGGTGAGTAGAAGATGGTGTTGGTTTAGTCTATTAACTTAAAATGGTTTCAAATGGTTTAAGGCTAATCAGAACAGTAAATACACCCTCAGTTTTTGTTTTAATACAAACTGACTCTTTTATTTCTGTCGATTTCTGCCACAAGTATTGTGTGATGTGACAAACATCTCAATTGATTAAATACTTCCTTGTCTGTAAGGACAGCCAGATAAGAGCCAATACTTGTGAAAATATTGAAGCTGCTGGGAAACCTTCATAGTTTTTGTATACCGATATCAACAAGCTACTATCCCCAGTAGTACTTAGAGATAAAATCCAGGAGGTCAGTTGCATTTATTAGTAGCGTGTACATTTGAGGCTTCAAAATGGGGAGAGAATCTGGAAGAAACAAGGGGGGAGGGGTATAAAATATTAATATTCTCATCTTTGAACCCTGCCAAATGGACAGATTTATCAAAGTGCGACATTAGAGTTTAACACAGTAAAATCCCACCACTCTCTGTTTATTCATATGGGCTTATTAGAGGGGCATTTATCAATGGGTAAAATGTGCCTCTAAAAACCCCATAGGAATAAATAGAGAGTGGTGGGATTTTACTGTGGTGAGTTAAACTGAACAATAACATAAAGCAACGATGTACAGTATTTTGGATGTTAGCATGGAGCATAAGAAGTAAAAAATGATGTGCAAAAGTATGTGCTCACCAGCCCACAACTGGTGACATTCCTTTTCGCAAAACTTTGTGCTTTCACACTTGATAAATTGCCATATATTTTTTTTAAAAATGGCAGTGGTGTAATTACACCTGGCAAAACGACAATATGCTTGTGAATGCAAAGTTAATATTGGAGAGTTTACAAAGGTTCTTCAATTGTACATAGAAATAGATAATATGCCCCAATGGTTCTACAGATTGACTAAAACCAGATCAATAATATAAATGAGGATATGACTATGAAGATTTTCATTCATCCAGGTCATAGTATATCTAGTATAGGTCAATCTAAAAACAACTGGACTTGCTGAGTAATCAATGAAGACGTTTCACTACTCATCCGAGCAGCTTCTTCAGTTCAACTGAAGAAGCTGCTCGGATGAGTAGTGAAACGTCTTCATTGATTACTCAGCAAGTCCAGTTGTTTTTAGATTGACCTATACTAGATATAATATAAATGAGGGCATTTACACTATATAAGTATTTAAAAGGAGCTTGTGTTAACAATTTACCGATGTTTATTTGAGATCAATCCAGCCTGTAGTTGTTAGAGTGGCCAAAAGAGGATTAATTGCTTTTCTTATCTCTCTATCAACATCATTTACCAATGGAAATTGCTGGTGCACCTCTTTTGTTATAGCAAGATGCAGGTTTTTTGGAATGGCATTTTTACCTCCATATCCATCAAAGTTAGTGTTTTGGTGCCATGTTACGTATGTCTCATACTGCACAAAGTGCTGGAATAAAAGTTTGGTGTAGAATTGTGGCTTGTTTTTGCTGTGTTTCTCTATAAGTTCACGCTTTCCTTTCTTCAGTGCTGGCAGTTTAAGGTCTTGCAGTGGCTTCCCCTTTTGGCGAATACGCTTAATATTAGGCTTTTTGGTAAGGCCTGTTAAAGGCTTGTTACTGATATTTTGAATGACATTGTTTTCTCTTTGCTGGTTCTTATGTTCAGTGGATACCACGTTATGTACAGGAATATAAAAACTTTCATCTTTTAACATGTTGGTAGAGTCTGTTGAAGGTCCAACGCTGTAAAATGTTTCTTTCGAGACAGGTCCAATGTTGATTTCTGGAGTGGAATTAAGATTGGTTTCTTCAGCGTGTGCAGTTGCATGGCTTGTATGGTCTGTGATCCCTGGAGCATCCAACAAACCCACTTCTAGATTACTTCCACGACTGCTTATTTGACTTTTTCCAACTGCTCTGTCATTTAAGTGACCCCCATCACGGTTTGCACCCTCAGAATTTTTTTCTGTTTGTCGTTGTTCCTTGTGATGTTTGTGCTTCGGAGTTGTGCTCCGTGAATTCAAGTTTTCTAAAGAAAAGAGAAAATGAAATGTAACTAACTTGAATTCGAAGTCATAATTGCTTAACACTTAATTAAACTTATTAGAAGGTTTTAATTAACCAAGCAAGTTCTTTTAATCAGCACAAGCACTTTATATCTATTAATTGATTGGTTTACGATATAATTTAGATAATTAATTTACTCGAGAGTGCGGGGGCTTTTACTATATTTTTCTCATTTTTCAATAGCAATTACAAATTTCTCATTAGGAATTGTTTATCAGTCTTCTATAAAGCTATTACAGATATGGGTTTTATTATACAGAATGCTTAAATCATTTAAACATTACATAAATCCAATAGGGTGTTTTGCCACCACTATAGATTATAGGGGCTGTGAACCCAGCCATAATACCATCCCACAGTGTCCTCTATTTTTATATAGGTGTTGCCATAAAACATAATTATAGGTGCAAGAAAATTCACCAACAAGGATTTGACTGATCAATAACTTAAAATCAGCTAGGTTTTTCATTGGAGAATTTTTTTGCATTTTAAAGCAGTCACTGGATGTGGAGATTTGGAGAAACGTTTTGGGAAAGTTTTATTGTGAAATATTGCTTTAAGAACAACCCTGATGCTGCTGGACTACAGCTCCCAGCATGCCTCAACTTTCATTATATGTTACATTATTTTAGAATTTGTAGTCCAGCAACAACTGAATAAAGTTGGACTGAGCAGTGCAGTGCAGCAGGGTTTACTACCCCTTTAAACTATCTTATCCATAATATAATCCCAACAGTCCCAGTAGATGTTACAGTAACACCAGTAGTGACTATTCAGTACTTCACTTGTGACTTCTAGTACAGTGCCCTGGCTGCCTATTTTTGGCTGCCCTTCTTCCTTTTTTCTACATGTAGCTGTTTAATTAGTAAATAGATAAAATGTATTTAAATATTTAAAGAAATGATGTTGCAGCTTAGGAGGGTGGCAAGTATATAAGTATATAAGTGTGAGAGGAACTGTAGAGCAAGAGATCTCCTTATCATTAGAGAACATTGTACTTACTTCTGTTTAATTCTGTTTCCAAGTCTAGACTGGCCTGTCTTTCGTTGATATCTTTCAGCACTTTCATTACAATTTGTGGTCCATGCTTTGTTGTGTAGTATCTGATTATGTTATAAACCACGGTTGGTGGATCTGCCTCTTCTAATATATTCCATGGGATTCTTTCAAGTCGTTTTGGTAAATCACAGTTGTTGAGCTTTCTTCTAAAAGATGTAAAGCTGCTATTCGATAGATTCTCCAGTGTTGCCAGTATTTTCTCAATTTTCCCTTTAGCAGTCATCTTCTATTCAATGTTTATCTCTCTGTCTAGGTGATCTGTTTTGTATCAAAGCAAAACTGAGATTAATACAGACGCATAAAACAACACAACATGTGAATCACAATATAAATCAATGTATCAGCCATGACAATCAAAGCATTAAATCAGTCTAGAAATAAAAAATGATGTCTAGCTAACTAATATTCCTTTAGTAAAGTTCATACTTGGAGTGTTTATATTGGACTCCAAAGTATTATGGAAATGGTCCTTGAAAGCATTTGCTACAACGCTCACTTTATAATGTTCCCTTAGTCCTTTAAATACAGAGTTTTTTCTCTATCTATCAGTGTCATGGTGCTTCTACCCTTATAAATAATTGTTTAATTTATTGATACATTATAAGAGCTGTCTAATGCCCATTTTGGAGTTTGAGCCAGCATAAAAGCTGAATAGTTAGTAAACAAATGGATTAAACTGCAGGCACATGTTTCATCTCACTGACTGGTAGAAGCTGCCTTTGACTAGCTGCTGGGATTAGTCAGAGGAAGAAATGGTGGGGCAGTGGTACAAGAGACCGATTTTATCAATTAAATATAATATCAACATTAATAACTACTGGAGAACCACGGGGGAATTTTATGTAGAGCACAGATCTCCATCTTACCAAAATGTAACTGTTACTAAAGTACTATACATTAAAGGGGATATAAAGTCATCCCATTTTGTTAGAATCCCTAAAAAAGTAAATTTCCAATATTCATGCATTATTTTTTGTGTCTTCAGCTCTAATCGGCAATCCCAGCCAGCCCTACCTGAACTGTTCAAGAAAAGTAGGCAGACGCCAGCTGTTCTGTTCTCTCAGTACAGCTGGAGCCTGTTGGAACAAAGCCTACACAGATAGCTACTAGCATACTTGCTTTCGATTGGCTCCTACTGTACACGGGGGACTGTGCAGTAGGCAGGGTCAGACTGGGCCGGCGGGATACCTGGAAAAAACCCAGTGGGCCCCGCTAGCCCAGATCAGCACCCACATCCACAATATGAAGGCTTCTTAATGGCGCAACCTCTCTTTGTTCGGGTGGTCACGGCAAAAACATTTCGCACATGCACACAAGCGCTGCTTGCCATTGGGAGGAGAAAGTGATGGAGGAGTGGGGAGAGCAATGGAGAGGTGGGTGACAGAGGGAAGGAAGGGGAGTGACTGAGGTGTGCAGAGTAGTTGTAGCTAGTAGACAATTTTAGAGGTAGCTGCCCAGTGCATCCTATCATTGCACCCTAGGCAGCTGTCTCTTCAGCTACCCCTAGTTCTGGCCCTGAAAGTAACTAAAATATTGCTCACAGTTTGTGTTCTACCTATAGCAAACATGCTGTACCCCCTTTCATAGTGCCCACCATAAGTTGTGGGATGAGTAATAATGCAGAACCAATCCAGTAGGAATACGAAAACCTTGAAATTCTTTTTTTGTAAGAATTGTTGTGCGATTAGAAACCCCCCCCCAGAAAGATTTTACAGTTTCTAAAAGATGGCTCCCAACTGACTTCTACATGATCTTGTTTTGGACTTTTAGATGACGTTTTGTATTAGAGATGTTGTGGTTTTTACACAATAACTTTTTGGGTGGTTTAGAGCAATTGGTTAAGTACATGATCGCTAAAACATTTGACTGGGGAAAATTAAAAAACTCTGAACATTAAAGGATAAGTAAACCTTTAAAATAAGTGGATGTAATATTGACGAGGGGGCTATTCTAAGCAGTTTTGTCATTTACATTGATTATTACTTCTATTTCATTCCAAGATATTAAAATGAACAAAATAATACATGTACAGTTAAAATGAATGAATTTTGTTACAACAGCGCCCACCAGTCGGACCAGCAAGTAGTCAAGGAAGTTGTCAGGAGAAAGAAAGAGGCTGCTCTGATGTTATTCTGCTTAGGAAAACAATTTGAAACCTTTTTTGTGGTGAGCACAACTTTCCCTTGATTGTTATAGTTCTACAGGAGCAGTGAGTGACCAGCTCCATGTTGTAGCTCCCACCCCTCCCAGCTATAGTCAGGTGATCCCACTGGTGTCTAATAAAAGGGCAGCCAAGTTTGGGAGGTTTACTTTGAAAGCAGCAAGTTAAGTTGCAGGTAAAACTTAGTCCCTGTGTAAAATGTATAATGAAGCAATAGAATTCTTAAAGGGGACCTGTCACCCTTAGAAATAATTTCAAATTCTTTTCTATCATGTTAGTTGAGCAAAATAAACTTTACTTACACTGTATTTATTATTTAAATTTTGTTTCCTTCTGTTTTGGAATTATACAATCACAGCAAGCAGGCAGCAGCCATTTTGTGGACACGGTTATTAAGGGAAATTGTGTATGAACCAGAATGAGGGACCTAATGTCCATCTGCAGTGCGGTACACAATTATAGAGCCTGAGGAGGGAAGGGGGAATTGGAGGAGAGCAGTGACATGTAGGAAGTGCTGAATGGAAAGTGAAAGTAATTGACTGCCCCTCCTCTATGCCACAGGCATAGAGGTGGGGCAGGTAATATTTGATTGACAGTTTAGATATTTAAACACCTTTATAACAGGTATGGATGTTTTAATGAAAAAAAATGTTGGGGTTCCATATTTAATTTGGAAAGGACTTCATTATGCAGTTTTTTATGTGTAGGTGACAGGTCCACTTTAATGAATCAGATAAAATTGAGTGTAGGACTGGCCAGAAATGGGATGACTTTGACGTAGTTGTTCAGCTTAAATATATTGCAATATATGGACAAACAATCCCTGTTTAAGGGTAAGGCATTTTTAGTAGCTTAAGGCACAAAATATCTCAAGGTCCTAAATATATTGGTTATGGGTTGAGTTCATAGGACTTCATGTATTTGTGCAGTAATTTGGCAAGAGAAAAGACTGAGAGCTTCTGTGGGCATCTTCAAGGGGACGCAAACTCTTCTGCACTGCACTGCTCAACCAAACTTTACTCAGTTGTTGCTGGACTACAAATCCCTGAATAATATAACATGTAATGAAGGTTGAGGCATGCTGGGAGCTGTAGTCCGGCAACATCAGGGTTTAGTCCAGCAACATCAGGGTCTATTCTTAAAGGGGCAAGTCTCCTTCAATTTAACTTTTAATATATTATAGAATGGCCAATTCTAAGCAATCTTTCAATTGGTCCTCATGATTTATTATTTATAGTTATTTTTTTGCCTTCTTCTTCTGACTCTTTCAAGCTTTCAAATGGGGGTCAATGACCACATCTAAAAGCAAATGCTCTGTAAGGCTACAAATGTATTGTTATTGCTACTTTTATTACAAAGAAACAATTCCATAATAATCTCTATATGTAAGATAACAGCAAGATGCCTGACATGGTGCTGGGAATCAGCATTCTCATTGGTCAGTTCTTTTGCATTTATAATGAAGTTTTTGATTGATAGAATCACCCCCTCCCCCCAGCAGCCTATCAGAACAATGGGAAGGTAACCAGATAACAGCTCCCTAACACAAGATAACAGCTGCCTGGTAGATCTAAGAACAGCACTCAATAGTAAAATCCAGGTCCCACTGAGACACATTCAGTTACATTGAGTAGGAGAAACAACAGCCTGCCAGAAAGCAGTTCCATCCTAAAGTGCTGGCTCTTTCTGAAATCACATGACCAGGCAAAATGAGCTGAGATGCACCTACACACCAATATTACAACTAAATACACTTGTTGGTTCAGGAATTGCATTTTATATTGTAGAATGAATTATTTTCAGTATATACAGTGCAATTTGGAAAAGAATTATAAAATCATGACAGAATCCCTTTAATCTTTCTTTCCTTTCCCAGGCTGGTATTTCTCTTCATTCTTTGGAAAGAATGTGCTTATTTAATCACACAATTCCCTGAAACAACAATTCTGATGGTAACAAAGAATAAGGGTAAAGATTTTACCTGGTCGTTTCTCTTCTTAGAAGTTCTGATCAGCCGCCTCTCTCGCCCCAGTCTGCTGGTACAAAAGTATTTCCTAGATTTTCTTTATAACTTCGCGCCTTTTTTCTAACCCAGCCCTCCCCCGCTTGGACTAAATATAGCACAATAGATAAGAAACCTAGCAAAACTGCCATTCAGTTTACTGCACTTGCACTTACATTCTTTTATGACATTTACTGGCACACATGGAATTCAAACCTTGACTGTCATAATTAATATTTAACTTGTAGTTTATCTGAGTAAACCCCTGATTATCACATTATCTTTACATTTCCTTCATTATTCATACAGGCCTGGAGTCAAGCTTTTATTAAAAAGGCCGCACTGGACTTTTCTAATACAAAATGGCAGTTCTCTTGGTATCCAAGAGGTACATAGTTACATAGTTAAATTGAGTTGAAAAAAGACCAAAGTTTATCAAGGTCAACCCCTCCAAATGAAAACCAGCATTCATATATAAATATACTCATACCAAACCCTCCATACACTAACATAAATGATATATACCCATATCTACACTAACTATAGAGTTTAGTATCACAATAGCCTTTGTATTATGTCTGTCCAAGAAATCATCCAAGCCTCTCTTATAGTCATTAACTGAATCAGCATCACAACATCACCCGGCAGTGCATTCCCCAACCTCACTGTCCTGACTGTGATGAACCCCCTACTCTGTTCCTTTAAATGAAACTTCTTTTCCTCTAGTCTGAAGGGGAGGCCTCTGGTACGTGATTCTCTTTATGGGTAAAAAGGTCCCCTGCTATTTGTCTATAATGTCCTCTAATGTACTTGTAAAGTCTAATCATGTCCCCTCACAAGCGCCTTTTTTCCAGAGAAAACAACCCCAACCTTGACAGTCTCCCCTCATAATTTAACTCTTCCCTCCCTCTAACCAGTTTAGTTGCACTTAGTCTCTGCACTCTCTCCAGCTCATTTATATCCCTCTTAAGGACTGGACAGTAAAAATTAGTGTAACATTTTACAGTTCTGTGAATTCTAATAGTGCTTTATATAAAATGTTGCAAATACAGATAAAGATAGGTACAGTAGGTGTAAGTCTCCCTGCTATAGTTCCAGGACACAAATAAGCACTCACCCCAAATCTCCCCCTAACTGACCTTCAGGCTGGGCCCCCTTAGCTCATAACAAGGTTACAGATATATAGAAACATTGGGGTGTCATCCTGCTATAGTTCCAGGGGTACCCAGGGTACAAATAATCACTCACCCCAAATCTCCCCCTAACTGGCCTTCAGGCTGGGCCCCCTTAGCTCATAACAAGGTTACAGATATATAGAAACACTGGGGTAACAGTCACTCTGCTATAGTTCCAGGGGTACCCAGGGCACAAATAAGCACTCACCCCAAATCTCCCCCTAACTGACCTTCAGACTGGGCCCCCTTAGCTCATAACAAGGTTACAGGTATATAGAAACATTGGGGTAACAAGTCACCCTGCTATAGTTCCAGGGGTACAAATAAGCACTCACTCCAAATCTCCCCCTAACTGGCCTTCAGGCTAGGCCCCCTTAGCTCATAACAAGGTTACAGATATATAGAAACATTGGGGTAACAGTCACTCTGCTATAGTTCCAGGGGTACCCAGGGCACAAATAAGCACTCACCCCAAATCTCCCCCTAACTGGCCTTCAGACTGGGCCCCCTTAGCTCATAACAAGGTTACAGATATATAAAAACATTGGGGTAACAGTGACACTCCTATAGTTCCAGGGGTACCCAGAGTACAAATAAGCACTCACCCCAAATCTCCCCCTAACTGACCTTCAGGCTGGGCCCCCTTAGCTCATAACAAGATTACAGATATATAGAAACATTGGGGTAACAGTCACCCTGCTATAGTTCCAGGGGTACCCAGGGCACAAATAAGCACTCACCCCAAATCTCCCCCTAACTGACCTTCAGACTGGGCCCCCTTAGCTC